>NW_006921818.1:201734-227757 GCF_000298275.1 Orycteropus afer afer | reverse complement strand
TCCTATGTCTTTACGCAGTGTCTTTTTCATATTCCTGTTGTTACTTTTTTTTTTTTTTTTATGGTTTTTTGATTGTTGTTTTTGTCTGAGTGGGAGACAGCAACCATGCCCATACAATGCAACCACATCTGAAACTCCTCCAGCATCATTTAATGAGAGCCATCACTTTCTTCTCCACCAACTATAAACGACCACCAAGAAGAGCCTGACTCACACTTAATGCCTATTAAAAAATAGTTAACAGAGATCTAAAGACAACAATGTTACAGTGTCTCAGAGACAACAGACCCTTAGAGTCCACACAAAGAAGCAAAATAAAGTGGTAGTAACAAAGGGACAGGATACAGACCCAGAAAAATTCCCTGAGGAGGAAGCAGCACTGGAACTCCCTGATAAGGAATTCAAAAGATTTATAGTTAGGTTAGGAAAACACTGATAAAATTAAGGAAAACTCAGACAAAACCCTAAAACAATTTAGGAAGAAAATACAGGAACAAAATGAAACAAATAAATGAAAAATTAGAAATGATACAAAATCTACAGACAGAAATCCAGAAGATTGATAGTAAATTTTCAGAAATAGATAACACTTTGAAAGAGGAAAGGAGTAGAATCAAATCAATGGAAGACAGAATTAATGAGATGGAAGACAAATACTTGAATACTTCTTTGGAAAGGTATCACTCAGAAAAAGATCAAACAAATTGAAGAAAGCCTAAGGTTTATATGGGATAGAATCTAAAGGAATAACCTATATGTAATTGGAATTCCAGAGCAGGAAGAGAAAATAAAACCACTGAGAAAATTGTCCAAGATTTGTTGGAGATAACTTCCCTGATAAGATGAAAGGTGAGAACATATCCATGTAAGAAGTCCTACAAACACTAAAGAGGATAAACCCCCAAAGAAAATCACCAAGACATATCATTAAACTCATCAAAACCAAAGACAAAGAAAGAATCCTGAAAACAGCACAGGGAAAATGCAAAGTTACCTACAAAGGACAATCAGTAAGAATAAGCTCTGATTTCTCAGCAGAAACAAAGCAGGCAAGAAGGAAATGGGATGGTATACATGAAATGCTGAAAAAGAAAAATTTCCAACCAAGAATTATATACCCAGCAAAATTGTCCCTTGATTGTGATGGTGAAATTAGGAGATTTCCAGATAAACAGAAATTAAGGGAATTTGTTAAAACCAGACAAAGCTTACAAGAGATACTTAAGGAAGTCTTCTGAACAAAGAACTAATGATATAAAACAACAACCGACAATTAATAGAGAAGATGACTTAACTCAGAAACCAAAAAACCTAGTAAGCATCCAAAGCAAATAAGCTTACAAGATTGTGAACAGGGTACCAGAGACATCAATTGGCAAATAAGGACAACTACAAAGCAAAAAGAGAGAAAAACTAGTGTAGTTACAGAACTTCTCAATGGTGAAGAAGTCAAGGGAGTTGCAAGATAGAATGGACTGTTCTAAACTTGGTGAGAAAATTATGAATCCCAGGCTAACCACAAAGAAAAATAGTAAACCTCCATACCACAATAAAAAATAGGAAAAACACAAGTATTTAGCAAATACTGAAACGATAGCAACAAAGGAAATGATAACACAATTCATAAACATAATGAGCTCAGTACAGAAAATTATATGGAACAAAAAAACAGAAGCACCATGAAAAAGCATATAACAAAATGACAAGAACAAATTCATACTTGTCAGTAATTACACTGAATGTCAATGGATTAAATACACTATTCAAGAGAAGGAGGGTTGCAGATTGGATAAGAAAAGATAACCAATCAAAATGCTCTCTACAAGAGAAACATTTCAGAAACAAAGACAAAATTAGACTAAAAATCAAAGGTTAGAAAAAGATATATCAAGCAAATGACAACCAAAGAAGGTAGGAATGGCAAGGTTAATTTCTGATCAAATTGACTTTTAGGCAAAAACCAACATAAGAGACAAGGAAGGAAATTATATAATGATTACAGCATCAATTGAACAAGAAGACATAACCATAATAAATATCTATGGACCCAAGGAAAAGCCCCAAAATACATAAATCAGACTTTAATAGAATTGAAAAGGCAAATAGATGACTCCATAGTCATAGTAGGATACTTTAATGCAGCTCTTTCAATGAAAGAAAGAACAACTGGAGAGAAACTCAAAATATATAAAGAAGAGCTAAACAATACAATCCACTGACTTGATCTTATAGACACCTCCAGAGCACTTCACCTGAAAACAGCAAAATGTACATTCTTCTCCAGTGCACATCGAACATTTTCCATGATAGACCAGAGTTAGGCCTAAAGCAAGCCTTAATGAATTTAAAAACATTAAAATACTGCAAAGCCTTCTCAGATCACAATGCTATCAAATTAGAAATCAACAATAGGAAAAAGAGCAAACACAAGGAAACTGAACAACACCCTACTTAAGAATGACTGGGTAAGAGAAGAAATTAAAAAATAAAAATGAAATGAATATTCCTTGAATCAGAAGATAATGAAAACACAGCATACCAAACTATTTATGACACAGCAAAAGCAGTGATCAGAGGCCCATTTATAGCAATAAATGCACACATCAAAAAAGATGAAGGAGCCAAAATCAGTATTTTAAACCAACATCTCCAATAATTAGAAAAAAACAGTAAAAGAAGCCTACAATCACCAGAAGAAAGGAAATAATAAATATTTGAGCAGAAATCAATGAAGAGAAAATAGAAAGACAATAGAAAAAACCAACAAGACCAGAAGTTTTTTGAAAAGATTAATAAAATTGACAAACTACTGGCAATTTAACAAAAGAAAAGACTAAAAAATGAAAAGGGGAGCATCACAACAGAACCAATTGAAGTAAAAAGGCTAATATCAGGTATTATGAAAAATTCTATTCCAAAAATTTCAAAATTCTGGAAGAAATGGATAGATTTCTAGAAACACACCACTTACCTAAACTAACATAGACTGAGGTGGAAAAGTTGAGGAAGAAGTTGAACAGATCCATAACACAAAAAGAAATTAAACAGGTCACAAAAAAAAAAATTACCAACAAAAAAAAAGCCCTGGCCCAGATGATCTCACTGGAGAATTCTACCAAACATTCAAAGAAGAACTGACATCAATCCTACTCAAGCTATTCTGAAATATAGAGAAAGATGGAATCCTCCCAAATTCATTTTATGAAGCAAGCATAACCTTGTTACCAAAACCAGGCAAAGACATCACTCAAAAGAAAAACTACAGACCAATATCCCTCAAGAATACAGATGCAAAAATCTTCAACAAAACTCTAGCTAATAGACTCTAACAACATATCAGACAAATAATTCAATATGACCAAATGGGTTTCATATCAGATATGCAAGGATGGTTCCACACTGGAAAAATAATCAATGTCATTCACCACATAAATAAAACAAAGGAAGAGAACCACATGATTTTATCAATTAATGCGGAAAAGGCTTTTGAAAAAATTCAATACCCATTTCTGATCAAAACTCTCAGCCAATAGGAATAGGGGGTCATTCCTCATCTTAAGAAAGGGCATATATGAAAAAGCAACAACAAACATTATTCCCAATGGAGAGAGACTGAAACCATTCCCCTTGAGAACAAGAACTAGACAGGAGGCCCATTATCACCACTTGTCTTTAACACTGTAGTGGAAGTCCTATCTGGGGGAAAAAAAAAAAAAAGGCAAGAAAGGAAAACCAGAGGCATCCAAATCAGTAAGGAAGAATTCAACTATCCCTATTTGCTGATGATATGAGCCCATACTTTGAAAACCCAGAGACTCAATAAAAAATCTACTGGAACTTATTGAGAGTTTAGCATAGCAGCAGGATATGCGATCAACATTCAAAAATCAGTTAGATTTCTCTACACCAGCAAAGACATTACTGAAAAAGAAAAAAGAAAATCAAAACCATTTCAAAAAAAAAAAAAAAGCCACTGCCGTTGAGTCGGATCTGACTCATATTAACCCTTCTTTGGTTTCCTGAGGTGGTATCATTACAGAAGTAGATTGCCCAAACTTCCTTCCAAGGAGTGGCTGGTGGGTTTGAACAATCAGCCTTCTGGTTAGCAGTCAAATGTCTTAGGCAGTGCACCACCAAAAAAAATAAAATAATTGGGGAATAAATCTTACTAGGGACAAAGAAAACTACAAAAGACTACTTCAAGTAACCATAAGATATCTACATAAATGGACAAACATACCATGCTCATGGATAGGAAGACTGAACATTGTGAAAATGTCAATTCTACCCAAAACAATCTATATACATTTAATGCAATCCCAAACCAGATCCCATCAACATTATTTAAGGTTATGGAAAACTAATCACTAACTTTGTATGGAAAGAAAAAGGACTTTAGATAAGCAAAGCATTATTGAAGAAGAACAAAGTAGGAGGTCTCACACTCCCAGATCTTAAAACTTACCATACAGCCACAGTAGTCAAACTGCCTGATATTGGTACAATGACAGACTCATAGACCAATGAAATAGAATTGAGAACCCAGAAATAGAACCATGGACCTATGGTCAGCTGATCTTTGACAAAAGACTGAAATCCATTAAATGGGGAAGAGATTGTTTCTTTAAGAAATGGTGCTGGAAAAACTGGATATCCATTTGCAGGGAAATAAAATAAGATCTGTACCTCATACCATGCCCAAAAATTAACTCCAGATGTATCAAAGACTTAAACATGAAACCTAAAACTATGAAGTTCCTCAAGGAAAAATAAGGTCAAATTTCTTGCTGTTGCTGTTAGGTGCCATTGGGTTGTCTCCAACTCACAGAGACCCTATTCCCATGAGAACAAAACACTGCCTGGTCCTGTGCCAGCCTTATGGTCTTTGCTATACCTGAGATCATCATTGCAGCCACTGTGTCAATCCACCTCATTATGGGCCTTCCCCTTCATCTTTGACCCTCCATTTTACCAAGCATGATATCCTTCTCCGGGGAATAGTTCCTCCTGAAAACATGATCAAATTAGGTGAGACCAAGTCTGACAATTCTCACTTCCAAGGAGCATTCCAGCTGCACTTCTCCCAGGACAGACCTTTTACTCCTTTTAGTAATCCATGGTACTCTCAGTATTCTTCTCCAACACCACAACTCAAAAGCATCAATTCATCTTCAGCCTTCCTTATTCATTGTTCAGCTCTCACATGCATTAGACTTCAAGGAGATATCTTTGGTCTTCATCACGTCAAAGAGGTCTTTTGCAGCATATTTGCCCAATGCACTAGGTTATTGATGTCTTGACTGTTGCTTCCATTGGTGTTTATTGAAGGAACAAGCAATATGAAGTCCTTGACAACTTCTATCTTTTCTCCATCCATCAAGAAGCTATTTATTAGACCAGTTTTGAGGATTTTTATTTTCTTTATATTTATGTGTAACCCATACTGCAGACTGTAGTCATTAATCTTCATCAGTAATTGCTTCAAGTCATCCTCATTTTCAGCAAGCAAAGTTGTCACCTAGTTATCACAAGTTGTTAATGAGTTTTCCTCCAATGCTGATGCCACTTTCTTCATGTAATCCAGCTTCTCAGATTATTTTCTCAACATACAAATTGAATAAGTACGGTGAAAAGATACAACCCTGACACATTCCCTTCCCTATTTTAAATCATGCAGTACTCCCTTGTTCTATTTGGATGATAACCTTATCATCCTTATCTATGTACAGGTTCCTCATGAGTATAATCAGGTGTTCTGGAATTCTCATTCTTCTCAATGTTATCCATAATTTGTTATGTTCCACACAATTGAATGCTTTTGCATAGTGAATAAAATGTAAGTAAATATTTTTCTGGTATTCTTTGCTTTCAATTAAGATCCATCTGACATCAACAATGGTATCCCTCATTCCGTGTCCTCTTCTGAATCCAGGTTGCATTTTTGGAAGCTCACTGCCAATATACTACTGCAACCATATCTGAATTATCTTCAGTAAGATTTTACTTGCATGCGATATTAATGATGATGTTTGATAATTTCCACATTTTTTTGGATTACCTTTCTTTGGTATGGGTAAAAATATGGATCCCTTCTAGTGAGTTAGCCAGGTAACTGTCTTCCAAATCTGTTAGCATAGCTGAGTGAGTGACTCCAGCACAACATCTGTTTCTTGAAACATCTCAATGGCTATTCCATCAATTTCTGGAGGCTTGCTCTTTGCCAATTCTTTCAGTGCAGCCTCAACTTCTTCCTTCAATACCATTGGTTCTTTACCATATGCCACCTCCTGAAATGGAAAGACATCGACCAATTATTTTTGGTACAGTGACTCTGTGTATTCCTTCCATCTCATTTTGATGTTTCCTACATCATTCCATATTTTTCCCAAAGAATCTTTCAATATTGCAACTTGAGGCTTAATTTTTTTCCTCAGTTCTTTCAGCTTGAGAAATTCCAAGTATGTTCTTTTGGTTTTATAACTCCCGGTCTTTGCAAATTTTGTTATAATAATTGGCTTTGTCTTCTCAAGTTGCTCCTTGAAATCTCTACAATTATTTATCATGTAATTTCTTTCACTTGCTTTAGCTACTCTCTGTTCAAGGTCAATTTTCAGAGTCTCTTCTGACATCATGGGGAAAATTTAGGGGCCCTATTGCATAGCATAAATAGACTATGAAGTATAATTCAAGATGTAAAAACATCAGAAGATAAATTAGATGAATTGAACCTTCTAAAATTGAATTTTTGTGTGCTTTCAAAGACTAAAAAGAGAACCTACAGATTGGGAAAAAATAACAGGAAATGACATATCTTACAAGAGACTTATCTCTAAAATATATAGAAAATTTCAACACCTCAACAATAAAAAGACGAATAATCCAATTAAAAAATGGGCAGAAGATATGAATAGACACTTCACTGAAGAGGAAATTCAGATGGCCAGCAAACACATGAAGAAATGTTCATGATCATGAGGCATTAGAGAGATGCAAATCAAAACAATAATGAGATACCATCTTGCCCCAGCAAGAGTGGCAAAGTTCAAGACAGAAAATAACAAATGCTGGTGAGGATATGGAGAGATTGAAACTCTCATACACTGCTGATGGGATTGGGATTGGGATTGGGATTGGAACTCTCATACACTGCTGATTACATAACCATTGTGGAAAACAGTACGATGATTCCTTAAAAAGTTGGAGTTAGAAATATTATGTGACCCAGGAATCCCATTACTAGGTATATATCCTACATAAGTGAGAGCCAGGACAAGAAGAGATATTTCCACACCTATGTTCATCACAACACTATTTACAATAGCCAAAATATGAAAACAACCTAAATGCCCAGGAAAAGAAGAATGAATAACCAAAGTATGTTATGTACACACAATGGAATACTATGCTGCCCTAAAGAATAATGAAGAATCGACAAAGCACTGGGTAATGTGGATGAACTTGGAGGGCATTATGCTGAGTAAAATAAGTCAATCACAGATGTACAAATATTGTATTAGACAGTTATTGTAAAAAGTCAAGGAAAAGTTTATATATGGAGGGAAATTTTCTTTGTTGGTTACCAGGAGTGGGAGGGGAGGGGAAGGAATACAAAATATTGATTTGGGTGAAGGGAAGGGCAATGTACCAAATGTGAGTGAACGACACAGTGGAACTGAAGAAGAAGACATTGAGAGGTGCATGTGAGGTACAGATGCCAAAGATGAGCCCTTCAGCAAATACAATACTACATTGTTAGTGATGGAAAACATTGGTATATGGGTGGATAGATGGGTGGACAGGCTGAACAATTAGGTATGCCTATGCAAAGGGGAGTGTACCCATGACAATGTATAGGGTTAGCAGGCCATGTTTCTACAAGTGTATTTGTATGTTCTGTAAGAATTGCCAGCTATATAGTAGAGCTGACAAGGGACAAGGTTGTAGTCACTTTTTGGCCACAGCCAGCTACACAGAGGGTGCAAGTAGTTGGACCTGTGGGCTTGGAACCATGGTCACAGGCAACAACAAACTCAGCTGGCATAACATACTATACAAAAATATTGTTTCACATCCTACTTTGGTGAGTAATGACTGGGATCTTAAAAACTTGCAAGCAGCCATCTAGATGCAATGATGGGTCTCTCCTTATCCAGAACAAAGAAGAATTAAGAAAACAAAAGATGTATGGAAACGATTAATCCAAGTGACTAGTACACCATGTAATCCTCAGCTTATATGTCTATGAGACCAGAAGTAGATATTGTCCAACTATCACAGTCAACCACTCAGAAAGCGATCTATGTAGGAGATCCTGGACAGAGTGGCAAAATATTATGGAACAAAACTCAAAGTTATATTAAAAAGAAAAAAAGGACCTGGTTTGCTGGTCTGACAGAGCCTGGCAGAACCCCTGAGACTATGGTCCCTAGCTGCCCTTCAGATCGGGAATTGAACCTATTCCTGCGGCTTTCAGTGAAACAAAAAACAGACATATTAGCTGAACATTTACATTAGGCAGATACACTCCCTGGAGAGATCAATCATGGGAGAATAGTGGGACTGTTTGTGCACAGGGAGATAGCTTGGGGAAAAGTGATGGGTAGGAGGAAAGGACACAAGGAACAGGTGGCTCTGGGGAGGAAGTGAGAGGAGAGCTGTTACACTGTGAGAGATTACAGTCAATGTCATGAGACAAAGTATATGTGAACTTTTGTATGGAAGGTGATTTTGCTCTGTAAACTTTCATACAGCCTTGGAAACCCTATGAGGCAGAACTACCCTGTCCTATAGGGTCATTATGAGTCAGAATAGACTTGGCAGCAGTGGGTTTGTTTTTGGGTTAGTACAATAATTTAAAAGCTGAGTGTGCAGCAAGTGAAGGTGATTGTGATGAAGAATTTGTTGTGAATAGGGGTGGATCAATCATTTCAATGTGAGGGCAAATTTGCATAATATTAAAAGGCAAGTAAAAGTTGCCCCTAAGTATGATGTTCATGTTCATAACTTGGGGACTGCCTGTGTGTGTATATATGTGTATATATGTATATATATATTTTTTTTTTTTTTTTTCTCATTTCCCCTTTGTGATGGATAATTGTATGTGTCAACTTCTCTAGGTTGTGTTGTCTGGTTGTGTATATTATACACACACACAAAATCTGATATTTATTTATTTAAAAGTATTGATTTATTTAATTTTAAGACTATATATTCAAAATGTATAAGTCAGGGGAGAGGCTGGAAATTTTGTCATGATGATTATTTGCTGTCTGAAAGTACAATCCTTCTTGCTTTGGAAACCTCAGATTTTACTCTTAAGGATGTCACCTGACTGTATGAGTCACCCACATTAGGGGGGTAATGGAATTTATTTAAAGTTTACTAACATAATGCTAATTAATCCCATGTAAATACCTGCACAGCAAAATCTAGACTAATGTTTCACCAAACAACCAGACATCACCTTGTAAGCAAGTTGACATATACAATTATCCATCACAAAGGGAAATAGAAAGGAAAAAAACAGGGAGGCCAAGCAAGAATGTGATGTTAAGCCAAATCCCACAAGCTTTAGCTTATGCTCTTTCCTGCTTCCCTCAGAATTGTTCTGTAGAAAGCAAGGAAACCAAAAATTTTACACTCTGGTGTCTGTCATTTATTTACTAGAAAACATAAATTCTCACACACTTTTGTCTTTCCATTTGTGCAATCAAGGAAAGTTCTCTTGGTCTTGTGGTAGTTTACTTACACAGGGAAAAAAGCAAGTGCTCACTGTTTGATATGAAAAATTGTGGTCACGTGAATAAAAAAGGTGAAAGAAACAGAGAAAATAAGAGCTCAAACCTAGGAATGAGTCTATTATAGATAGATTAGGAGCTCTGGTAGCATAGTGGCTAAGGCACTTGACTGCTAACCAGAAGGCTGGCGGTTCAAACCCACTAGCCACTCCTCGGAAGGAAGATGGGGCAATCTACTTCTGTAGTGATACTGCCTCAGAAACCCAAGGAGGGGTCACTATGAGTCGGGTCCGACTCGACAGCACACCACAACAACAATAGATAGATATATAGATAGATACCTACTCCTCACTTATCAACTGCCTTGTTATCTGACTTTTACCTTTGTAACAAGAAAAAGTCTACTATCTGACCATTTTGCGCATTAATAACCTACATCTGGTGGTAATGAATGTCAGGGCATGATGGTTAAAGCTAGGTTTCAATTTAGCTGCAGCATGACCCTCAGTGGTTTTTTGGCAGTTATGCAATGATGTATTTTGACAGTTACGTAATGATGTAATTTGGCAGTTATGTAATGATGTAGTCATCCTCTGTTGTGTGATCTCATGCAGTCATCTCCCATTTTGCCATAATACCATTTTTTTCCATATTATTTAGAACCTACACATGTCAATAAGTGATGAGTGAACATAGATACAAAAAAAGATGTATAGAAACATAGACAGGTGTTCAATAATAGGATATATTAATCTGTAAATAAATCATGATTCTCAGAGAAAAAATTATGTACAAAAACAGTGTAAGAATCAGAAAAACTTTTAAGTATTAAATGTCTTACTGTGTTGGGGGTTGAGAATGCATTTATACATGGCTGTAAATATTTTTATAATACAAGCACCTTAGAAAAATAACTTGTCCAAATAGGTCAGAAGCTTAGTGTAATCAGTCATCAAAACAATTTATATAACTTAATTAACCAAGTTATTTTAAGCAATAATTAAATGATATGCTTGAAATAATAGAATCATGAAAAAATACAGCTACATAGGTATAATAAACAACAATATTTATAATAGTGAAAAGTGAAAAAAGGCACTAAAGTGTCACAAATTGTAGAGTGTTTGATGCATTTTATTCATAGAATGTATAAGAATGTAGTTATTAAGATGATGTTATGAATGAGATTTGTAACATGCAAGAAGATTATTTTATAATCTAATTTATAAAGTAATCTCTGGGATATACAAAATGATTTTTTTTTTACAAATAAATAAACATAGGAACAAATTATTTTGAAAAATTAGGATTATCAATGATTTTCATTTTTCCTTTGACCTATCTTTTCAAAATTATATACAGATAATAGCATTATTATTATTAAAATTCACATAGCATAAACTCACCTGTTATGTATTTTAAGGAACAATTCAGTGACTTTAGTAGATTCTCAATTTTGTGTAGCTACCATTATTATGTAGTTGCAGAATATTTTCCTCGCTCCAAAAGGAAATGCTATACACATTAAGCAGTCACTCTCCATTTGCCTCACCCCCACCCCTGGTTATGACTAAACCACTTTCTATTTCTATGGCTTTGCTCATTCTGAATATTTCTTATAAATTAAGTCTTACAATATATAACCTGTTGGTCTTTTTTTTTTTTTTTTTCACTTAACGCAATGTTTTCAAGGTTCTTCACGCTGCAGCAAGTATCAGTACTTAATACTCTTTTATGTTGTTGTTGTTGTTAGGTGCCGTCGAGTCGCTTCCAACTCATAGTGACCCCATGCACAGCAGAACGAAACACCGCCCGATTCCGCATCAGCTCCATGATCCTTGCTATACTTGAGCTCATTGTTGCAGCCACCATGTCAATCCATCTCCTCGAAGGCCTTCCCCTCTTTCGTCGACCCTCCACCTTACCAAGCATGACATCCTTCTCTAGGGAATGGTCCCCTCTGACAACATGATCAAGTAGGTGAGATGAAGTCTGGTCATCCTCGCTTCCAAGGAGCATCTCAGCTGCACTTCTTCCAGGACAGATCTGTTAGTTCTTTTGGCAGTCCATGGTACCTTCAGCATTCTTCACCAGCATCACAACTCAAAAGCATCAACTCTTCTTCAGTCTTCCTTATTCATTGTCCAGTTCTCACATGCATATGAGGCGATCGGAAATATGGCCTGTGTCAGTAGCACCTTAGTCCTCAAGGAGAAATACTTGCTCCTCAGCACTTGAAACAGTTCCTTCGCAGCTGACCTACCCAGTGCTACAACTTGTCTAATGTTCTGACTGCTGCTTCCATTGGCCTCGATTGTAGAACCAAGCAATGAGAATTCTTTGAAAACCTCAATCTTTTCTCCCTTTATCATGATGCTGCTTATTGGTCCAGTTGTGAGGATTTTTGCCTTTTTTATATTGAGATGTAATCCATACTGCAGACTGTGTTCCTCAATCTTCATCAATAAATGCCTCAAGTCATCCTCACTTTCAGGAAGCAAAATTGTATAATCGGAGTATTGCAGGTTGTTAATGATTCTTTCTCCAATCCTGATGCCACATTTTTCTTCATATAGTCCAGCTTCTTGGATTATTTTCTCAGCATATATTTTGAATAAGTATGGGGAAAGGATACAACCCTGACACACTACCTTCCTGATTTTAAACCATGCAGTGTCCCCTTGTTCCTTTCGAATGACAGCCTCTATAGATGAATAACATTCCTTTGTATGAATGTACCATACATATATGGATTGTGTGTGTATATATATATATAGATAGATAGATAGATAGATAGATAGATAGATATAGATATATATATATATATATAGATAGATATATGTATAGATACAGATATATCTATATATGTATAGATATAGATATAGATATACCTTGTTGTTAATGTTGCTGTTAGGTGCTGTCAAGTCATCTCCAACTCATAATGAATGACACTATGTATAGCAGAACGAAACACTGCCTGGTCCCATGTCATCCCCACAATACTTGCTATACCTGAACCCATCATTGGAGCCACTGTGTCAATCCATCTTGTTGAGAGCCTTCCCCTTTTTTGTTGACCCTCCACTTTACCAAACATGATATCCTTCTCCAGGGAGTGGTCCCTTCTGACAACATGACCAAAGTAGGTGAGATGAAGTCTGGCCATTCTCACTTCCACAGAGCATTTGGGTTGCACTTCTTCCAGGACAGATTTGTTAGTTCTTTAAGCAGTCCATGATACTTTCACCATTCTTCACCAACAAACAACTCAAAAGCATTGACTGTTCTTTTGTCTTCCTTATATATTCATTGTCTAGCTCTCACATGCATATGAGGTGATTGAAAATGTCATGGCTTGTGTCAGGAGCACCCTTAGTCTTCAAGGAGATAGCTTTGTTCTTCAGCACTTGAAACTTTTGCAGGTTTGCCCAATGCTGTACATCATCTGATATCTTGACCGCTGCTTCCATTGGTGTCAATTGCACAACCAAGTAATATGAAGGCTTTGACTTCAATATTTTTTCCATTTATCATGATGTTACTTATTGGTCCACTTGTGAGGATTTTTGTTTCCTTTGTGTTGAGGTGTAATCCATACTGCTGACTATAGTCTCTAATCTTCATCAGTAAGTGATTCAAGTCATCTTCACTTTCAGCAAACAAAGTTGTGTTGTCAGCATATCACAGGTTGTTAATGAGCCTTCCTCCAATCTTGGTGCCATGTTCTTCTTCATATATTCCAACTCCTCAGATTATTTCCTCAGTGTACAGATTGAATAAGCATGGTGAAGGGATACAACCCTGATGCTCTCCCTTCTTGATTTTATACCAGGCAGTGTCCCCTTGTTCCCTTGCATAACAGCCTCCTAGTCTATCTACTGGTTCCTCATGAGTACAATCAAATATTCTAGAATTCCCATTCTTCTCAATTCTATCATAAATTTTTTATGATCCACACAATCCAATGCTTTTACATAGTCAATAAAACATAAGTTAACATATGTCTGGTGTACTTTGCTTTGAGGCAAGATCCATCTGATATCAGCTATATTTCTTGTTCTACATGCTCTTCTGAATCTTACTTGCATTTCTGGAAGTTCTCTGGCAATATACTGCTACATTTTTTTTTTTTTTTAAATCTTCAGTAAGAGTTTATTTGTGTGTGATATTAATAATGTTGTTTGATAATTTCCACTTTCTGTGGTATAACCTTTCTTTGGAATGGGTACAAACATAGGTCACTTCCACTCAGTTGGCCAGGTAGCTGTCTTCCAAATCTCTTGGCATAGCTGAGTGAGTGCCTCCAGTGCGATATCTGTCCATTGAAACATCTCAGCGGATATTCTGCCAATTCCTGGAGCTTTGTTTTTCACCACTTGCTTCAACATAGCTTTGACTTCTTCCTTCAATACCATTGGTTCTTGATCATATGCCAACTTCTGAAATTTTTGAACATTGACCAATTCTTTTTGGATAGTGACCTTGTGTATTCCTTCCATCTTGTTGGATGTTTCCTGCATTGTTCAAAGTTTTGCCCATAGAATCTTTCAGTATTTCAACTTAAAGATTAAGTCTTTTCTTCAGTTCTTTCAGCTTGAGAAATGCTGACTGTGTTCTTCCTTTTTGGTTTTCTAACTCCAGGTCTTTGAATATTTAATTATAGTAACTGACTTTGTCTTCTTGAGCTGCTCTCTGAAATCTTCCATTCATCTATTTTATCTTGTCCATTCTTCCATTTGCTTTATCTATTCTTCACTCAGGGACAATTTTCAGAGTCGTCTTCTAACATCCATTTTGATCTTTTCTTCCCTTCTTGTCTTTTTCATGACCTTTTGCTTTCTCTTTGGATGATGTTCTTGATGTCATCCCACAATCTCTGGTTTTGAGTCATTGCTGTTCAATGCATCAAATCTGTTATTTAGATGGTCTCTAAATTCATGTGGAATATAATCAAGGTCATATTTCGGCTCTCGTGAACTTGTTTTAATTGTTTTCAACTTTAACTTCAACTTGCATATGAGCAATTGATGGTCTGTTCCATAATCAGCTCCTGGACAAGTTTTGGCTGAATATCTTGAGCTTTTCCATCACCTCTTTCCACAGATGTAGTCAATCTGATTCCTGTGTACTCCATCTGGTGAAATCCACATGTTTAGCTGCTGTTCGTGTTGTTGAAAAAAGGTATTTACATTGAATAATTCATTAGTCTTGCAAAATTCTATCATGTGATCTCCAGGGTCATTTCCATCACCAAGGCCACATTTTCCAACTACTGGTGATTCTTCTTTGTTTCCAACTTTTGCATTCCCATTACAAGTGATAATCAGCATAGCTTGATTGCATGTTCAGTCAATTTCAGACTGTAGAAGTTGGTAAAAACTTCAATTTCCTCATTTTTGGCCTTGGTGGTTGGTGTATAAATTTGAATAATAGTAGTATTAACTGGCTTTCCTTGTAGGTAGGTGTATGGATATTATTCTACCACTGACAGTACTGTACTTCAGGATAGATCTTGAAAGTTCCTTTGTGATGATGAATGACACTCCATTCCTTTTCAACTTGTCTTTCCTTGCATAGCATATCATATGGTTGTCTGATTCAACAGGGCCAAAACTGGCCCATTTCAGCTCACTAATGCCTCAGATAGCAATCTATATTGTTCCAATTAATTTTTGACAACTTCCAATTTTCCTAGCTTGATACTTTGTATATTCTATGTTTTGATTATTATTAATGGGTATTTTCAGCTATTTCTTCCAATTTTGAGTCATACCACATCAGCAAATGGAAATCCTGAAAACTCTACTTTATTCATATCATTAAGATTGGCTCTACTCTGATGATGCCGCCTTTTCCTAGTTTTATTATGAGTGCTTCCTGGTGGTGTAGTGCCTAAGTCATTTGGCTGCTAACCAGAAGGCAAGTGGTTCAAACTCAGCAGTCACTTTTTGGAAGGAAGGTTGGGCAATCTACTGATGTAGTGATACTGCCTCGGAAATGCAAAGAGGAGTCACTATGAGTTGGGTCTGACTCCAGGGCAGTGAGTAAGTTCCAACCTGCTCTTCCCTTACTTGTATTTGGGTATTGGCCCTAGTTACTTGCTTTCTTCCTGGAACCTCCCCCCTAACCTGTATCCAGCCATTGGCTTTGGCTTCCTGCTTCCTTCCTGGAGGTTCTCCCCTTACCATATCCAGCCACTGCCTCTGCCTTCCCACCAGGTGTACATGACAGATATATATGCCATCTATATATATGGTATATATGAATATGTACCATATATGTGTGTGTGTGTATATGTATATGTATGTGTATATATAGGCTGGTGGTTCAAACCCACCAGCCACTCCTCAGAAGGAAAATGGGGCAACCACTTCTGTAGTGATACTGCCCCGGAAACCCAAGGAGAGGTCACTATGAGTCAGGTTCGACTTGATGGCACATGACAACAACAACAACAATGTGTATATATACACAAATATATATATCTACCACTCTTCAGACAGCTTGTTGTACCAAAGTACTTGTATATTGCTCTGATGTTGTGGGCTATACCAATGGTATTTCAAATACCAGCAGGGTCTCCCATGGTGGACAGGTTTCAGTAGAGTTTCCAGAGTAACATAGACTTGGAAGAAGGAAAGGGCCATCCACTTGTACAAGTATTGGCCAGTGAAAACCTTATGAATAGCAGTGAAACACTTTCTGATATATTACTTCAGAATTTTGTGAATAGCCATGAAACATTGTCTGATATAGTGCTGGATGGTGATCCCCTCAGGTCATAAGGAACTCAGAATACAGTTGGAAAGAGCTAACTCCTCAAAGTAGAGCTGACCTTAATGATGTGGATGGAGTAAAGCTTTTGGAACCTCCATTTACTGATATGTCATGACTCAAAATGAGAAGAAGCAGATGCAAACATCCATTAATAATTGGAACGTGGAATGTATGAAGTATGAATCCAGGATAATTGGAAGTTGTCAAAATGAAATGGAATGCATAAATATCAATTTCCTAGTCATGAGTGAGCTGAAATAGACTGATTTTGGCCATTTTTGGATCAGACAAACATAAAGAACTACTCTGCTGAAAATGACAAATTGAAGAGGAATGATGTGGCTTTGATATTCACAAAAAAATGCTTCAAGATCTATCCTGAAGCACAATGCTGTCAGTGATAGGATAATATCCATACACCTACAAGGAAGCCCAGTTAATAACACTATTATTCAAGTTTATGCATCAACCACCAAAGCCAAAGACAAGGAAATTGAAGATTTTTACCAACTCCTGCAGTCTGAAATTGAACAAGCATACAATCAAGATGTATTGATTTTACTGGTGATGTGAAAGTTGGAAACAAAGAAGAATCACCAGTAGTTGGAAAATATGGCCTTGGTGATAGAAAGGACACTGGAGACTATATGGTACAATTTTGCAAGACCAGTGATTTACTCACTACAAATACTATTTTTTCGATAACATAAATGATAGTTATACATGTGGACCTCATCATATGGAAAACACAGGAATCAGATTGACTACATCTGAAAAAAAGAGATGATGGAGAAGATCAGTATCTTCAGCCATAATAAGGCCAGGAGCTGACTGTAGAACAGACCATCAATTGCATATATGTAAGTTCAAATTGAAGTTGAGGACAATTAAAAAAAAGTCCACAAGAGCCAAATTATTACTTTGATTATATCCCACCTGAATTTAAAGATCACCTAAAGAATAGATTTGAAGCACTGAACATCAGTGAGTGAAAAACAGACAAATTGTGGGATGATATCCAGAACGTAATCCATGAAGATAGCAAAAGGTCATTGAAAAGACAGGAAAGGAGGAAAAGACCAAACCAGATGTCAAAAGAGACTCTGAAAGTTGCTCTCAAGTGGAGAGTAGCTAAAGCAAATGGAAGAAATGACAAAACAAAAGAGCTGAACAAAAGACTTCAAAGAGCAGCTCAAGAAGAAAAAGTAAATTGTTGTAATAATGAAATAGGCAAAACCTTGGAGTTAGAAAATCAAAAGTGAAGAACACACTTGGCATTTCTCAAGCTGGAAAATCTGAAGAAAATTCAAACCTCGAGTTCCCATATCAAAAAATTTGGGGCAATATATTGAACAAGGCAGGAAACATCAAAAGAAGATTGAAGAAATACACAGATTTCCTGTACCAAAAAGAATTGGCCATTGTTCTTCTATTTCAGGAGCAATATATGATCAAGAACCAACGGTATTAAAGGAAGAAATAGAAGCTGCCCTGAAGGAATTGGTGAAAAACAAGGCTCCAGGAATTGACAGAATACCCACTGAGATATTTCAACAAATGAATGCCATGCTGGAGGCACTTACCTATCCATGCCAAGAAATTGGGAAGACAGCTACCTGGCCAAATGATTGGAAGAGATCCATATTTGTACTCATTCCAAAGAAAGGTAATCCAACAGAATATGAAAATTATTGAACAATATCATTAATATCACACAGAAGTATAATTTTGCTGAAGATAATTAAAAAAATGGTTGCAGCAGTATATTGACAGAGAACTTCCAGAAATGCAAGCTCATTTCAGAAGAGGATGTTGAAGGAGGGATATCATTGCTGATGTCACATGGATCTTAGTTGAAACAAAGAACAGCAGAAAGATGTTAACTTGTGTTTTATTGACAATGCAAGGCATTAGATTGTGTGGATCATAACAAATTATGGATAACATTGAGAAGAATGGGAATTCCAGAACATGTAAATGTGCTCATGAGAAACATGTACATAAATGAGGGGGCTGTTGTTCAAACAGAATAAAGGCATACTGCCTGGTTTAAAATCCAGAAGGAAGTGTGTCAAAGTTGTATCCTTTCACCATACTTATTCAATCTGTATGCTGATCAAATAATCTGAGAAGTAGGACTATATAAAGAAGAATACAACATCAGGCTTGGGGGAAGACTCATTAACAACCTGTGATATGCAGACAACACAGTCTTGCTTGCTGAAGATGAAGATGACCGGAAACACCTACTGATGAAGATTAAATACAACAGTCTTTAGTATAGATTACACCTCAACCTAAAAAGATAATGAATATCCTTACAACTGAAAAAGGAAAATCCTCACAAGTATCATCACAATAAATTAATTGAAGTTGGCAAAGATTACATATTACTGGGTTTCACAATCAACACCAATTGAAGCAGCAGTCAAGAAATCAGAAGACATATTTCATTGGGCATCTGCTGAAACATACCTCTTTAAAGTGCAGAGGAGCAAAATTGTCTCCTTGAAGACTAAGGTGTGCCTAACACAAACCATGGTGTTTTCAATCTCCCAATATGCATGTGAAAGGTGAACAATGAGTAAGGAAGACTGAAGAAGAGTTGATGCTTTTGAGTTGTGTTGTTGGAGAAAAGTACTGAAAGTATCATGGATTGCCAGAAGAAGTAACAAATCTGTTCTGGAGGAAGTGCAGGAAGAATGCTCCTTGGAAGCAAGAATGATCAGACTTAGTCTCACCTACTTTGGTTATGCCTTTAGGAGGAACCATTTCCTGGAGAAGGATATTGTGCTTGGTAGGGTGGAGAGTCAGTGAAAAAGGAGAAGCCATTCAATGAGATGTATGGAAACAGTGCTTGCTAAGATGGGCTCAGTTATACCAAGGATTGTGAGGTTGGCACAGGATCAGGCAATTCTTCATTCTGTTGTACATAGGGTCACTATGAAACAGAGCCAACTCAATGGCACCTAACAACAAGAAGAACAACTATGTAAACAAACCAAACTCACTGCCATTGAGTAGATTCTGACTCATAGTGACCCTCTTTGGGTTTCTGAGGTGGTAAATCTTTATGGAAGTAGGTTTTCCAGTCTTCTTTCTGCCGAATGGCTGGTAGGTTTGAACCACCCACCTCCTGGTCAAATGCCTTAGGTACTATACCACCAAAGTTCCTTGGGAGGTTTTAATTACTCATTCAATCTCCTGATAAACTGCTATTGGTCAGTGCAGATGTCTTATTTCTTTGTATGAGTCAGTTATGGTAATCTGGGCAGCACAGAAAATTTTTCATTTCACTTAGATTAATTTATTGGCATATTCATAAGAAATTAATAGATCATCAGATCATAATTCTATATTTAAATGTTTGAATAATTTTCTATACTGTTTTTCAAAGACATAGAATCCGAATTTTGCACTCCTATTAGCAAAGTAAAAACTTCCAATTTCTCTACATCTCTATCAATATTTAATACTTTTTATTTTTCTTTGCTTTTTATTTATATTATTAAATTATAGACATCCTAAAAAAAAAAAAAAAAAAAAAAAACCTAACTGCTGTCATTATGCTGACTCATAATGACCCCTCCTTGGGTTTCTGAGGCAGTATTTCTACAGAGGTAGATTGCCCAATCTTCTTTCTGAGGAGTAGCCAGTGGATTTGAACCACCAGCCTTGTCGTTTACTAACCAGAAAATGCCTTAGACACTAGGCCACCACCGCACCCATAGCCATCCTAATAGGTGTGAAGTACTGTCTCTGTGGTTTTGGTTTTTATTTTTTGATTAACAATGAAGTTTAGCATATTTTCATTTATTTATCAACAATTTGTCTTGCTAAATTCTATCACACAATATCTCCAAAATTTTGCAAGACTTAAACCTTATTCATTGCAAATACCATATTTTTTTTAAAAAAGATAAATGGAAAATATACATGTGATCCTTGCAAGATGGGATATAGAGGAATCAAATTGACTACAAGTACAGGAAGAGACAATGGAGAGACTCAATACAATGAATCAGAATAAGGCCAGAAGTTGACTATGGAATAGATCATCAATTGCTCACTTACAAGTTTAAGTTTAAGCTGAAAAAATTAAAACAAGTCAAGGAGAGTTTAAATATGGCCTTGAGTATATCCTATCTGAATTTAGAGCCTATCTGAAGAATAGATTTGATGCATTGAACACCAATGACAAAAGACCAGACAGCTTGTGGGATGACATCAAGAACATCACGCATGAAGAGAGCAAAAGTTCATTGAAAAAGGAAGAAAGAATGAAAAGACCAAAATAGATTTCAGAAGATGCTCTGAAATTTGTTCTTGAATGGCGAATAGGTAAAGCGAATGGTAGAAATCATGAAGTAAAATGTCTAAACAGATAGTTTCAAATGGTGGTACAAGAATACAAAGTAAAGAATTACAATTAAATATGCCAAGACCTGAAGTTAGACAATCAAAAAGGAAGAAAACACTTTGAATTTCTCAAGGTGAAAGAACTGGCCAAAATTAAAAAAATAATAATAGTAATAATAATAATAATAATATGAAGTCTTGAGTTGAAATACTGAAGGATTTCATGGGTAAAATATTGAAGGATGCAGAAAGCACCAAAGAAGAAGGGAAGAATAAATAGTTACTGTACTAAAAAAGAATTCATTGATGTTCCACAATTTCAGGAGGTAGCACATGACAAAGAACCCATGGTATTGAAAGAAGTCTAAGCATGGAGAAATTAGAGAAAAACAAGGCTTTTGGAATTGATGGAATGCACATTAAGATGTTTCAACAAACAGATGGAACTCTGGAAGTACTCATTTATTTATGTCAAGAAATTTGAAAGACAACTACCTGGCCAAGAGAGTGGAAGAGATCCATGTTTTTGTTCCATTCCAAAGAAAGGTGATCCAACAGAATGTGAAAGTTAATATGATATGCAAGTGAAATTTTGCTGAAGATAACTCAAAAATGATTACAACAGTATATTTGGCAAGAGACTGCTGGAAATTCAAGCCAAATTCAGAAGAAGGTGTAGAACGAGGGATAGATATCATTGGTGATGTCAGATGTATCTTGGCTGAAAGTAAAAACTTCCAGAAAGATATTTACCTGTGGTTTATTGACTATGCAAAGGGATTCAAGCAGTGTGAATCATAACAAATTATGGTTAAGATTGGAAAGAATGGGAATACCAGAACTTAATTGTGCTCAGGAGGAATCTCTTCGTACATGAAGAGGAAGTCATTCAAAAAGAACAAAGGATAGTGCATGGTTTAAAATCAGAAAGCTGTGCAACAGGGCAGTATCCTTTCACTGTATTTATTCAATCTGTATTTTGGGCAAATAATCAAATAAACTGGGTTATATGAAGAAGAATGTAGCATCAGGCTTGGAGGAAGATGCATTAACAATCTGATGTGCTGATGACACAATCTTGCTTGCTGAAAATGAAGATGACTTGAAGCACTTACTGATAAAGATCAAAGACAACAGCCTTCAGTATACTTCAACATAAAGAAAACAAAAATCCTAACAATGGACCAATAAGCAATATAATGATAAATGGAGAAAAAGTGGAAGTTTTCAAAGTTTTCATTTTACTTGGATGCAAAAGCAACACACTTGGAAGCAGCAGTAAAGAAATAAAAGGAAGTATTGCATTGGGCAAATCTAATGGAAAAGACTTCTTTAAAGCATTTAAGAGCAAAGATGGCACTTTGAAGACAAATGCTCGTGACCGAGACCTTAATCTCTTCAATAGCCTCACATAAGGGCAACTGAGGAAGAATTGATGCCTTTGAATTGGAGCGTGTCAAAAAAATACTGACTATAAAAACATGGACTGCTAGAAGAATGAAAAATCTGTCTTGAAGGAAGTATCTCCAGAATGTTCCTTGGAAGCAAGGACAGCAAGACTTTGCTTATTTCTTTGGACATGTTATCAGGACAGACCAGAACCTGGAGAAAGACATCAGTCTTGGTAAAGTAGATGGCCAGCGAAAAAGAGTAAGACCGTCAACAAGATGGACTGACACAGTAGCTGCAACAATGGTTCAAAAAATAGTCAGCATTGTGAGAATAGTTCAGAACTGAGCAGGGTTTAGTTGTGTTTGCATGAGGTCTCTATGACTCAGAAATAACTCAACATTGACCATTTGTAGTATATCTTATTTGGAAAAATGTCTATTCAAGTTCTTTGTCAATTTTAATTTGATTATTTTTGTTGTTGTTCTTTTTGAGTTTTATGAATGTTTTGAGTATTTTGGGTACTAGACCCTTAACCATGAGGTATAGTGTTTCAGTGGTTAAAGCATTTGTCTGCCAACCAATAGGTTGATAGTTCAAACCCACTAGCTCTTCTGCAGGAGAAAGATGAGGCAGTCCGCTTTTGTAAAGATTTACAGCCTTGAAAACCCTATGGGGCAGTTCTACTCTGTCCTATAGGGTCGCTATGAGTGAGAATCAACACAATGGCAGGAGTTTGATTTTCTTGATTTAGATCGTTGAGAAATATATATTTTGCAAATATTTTCTGTCATTCTGCATAAATGTTTTTCAATTTGATGAGGTCCAACTTCTCTGTTATTTCTTTGTAAAGCTCCTGCTTTTGGTGTCATACGTAAGAATACATTGTGAATCTCAGTGCTGTTGATATTTACTCCTATGTTTTCTTCTAAGATTTTTATGTTTTAATTTTTTTTTTAATTTTATTGTGATTTGGAGGGGTGTTTACAGAGAAAATTCATTTTCCTTACAGCAGTTCATATACATTTTGTCTCATGACATTGACTGAAATTTCACACAATGCAACAGCTCTCCTCCTACTTCTTCCGCATAGTTACCTCCTCTCTGTGTCCTTCCCTCTCAGGCAATCCTGACCCCCGAGCTCTCTCCCTGTGCATACACAGCCTTTCTATTTCCCCATGATTGATCTCTCCAAGGAATGTATCTACCTAATTTAAGTATTCAGCTCATATTCCTGTCCTAAGATTTTTATGTTTTAATTTATAAATTTAGCCTACTCTTTCACTATGAGTTAATATTTGCATATTGTTTGAGCTAGGAATCCAATTTAGTTATTTTGCATGGAGTAATTCAGTTGATCCTTCAGCATTTGTTGAAGAAATTATTAATTCCTCATTAAATGGTCTTAGCTAAAAGAGAACATTATCTTCTCCCAGAGCCAACAGAGAAAGAGCCTTCCACTACTGCCAGAGCACTGAATTTAGACTTCTAGATTCCTGAGCTGTGAGAAACTAAATTTATCTTTTTTACACCTATGAATGATGTCTGTTTGAAGAATAAAGTGCACCTAACCCAAACCATAGTATTTTCAATAGCCTCATATGCATTTGAAATTTATACAATGAATAAGGAAGACAAGAGTTGATGCTTTTGAGTTGTGCTGTTGGGGAAGAATATGGAAAGTATCATGGACTGCCAGAAGAACAAACAAATCTGTTCTGAAAGAAGTGCAGCTGGGATGCTCCTTCAAAGTGAGAATGGCCAGACTTTGCCTCACCTTCTTTGGTCATGTTGTTAGAAGAGACCATTTCCTGAAGAAGGATATCATGCTTGGTAAAGTGCAGGGGCAACAAAAAAATGAAGACCCTTAGCAAGATGGATTGATATAATACCTCCAACAATGGGCTCAAGAATAGCAAAGATTGTGCAGATGGCACACAACAGGACAATGTTTTGTTCTGTTGTACATGGGGACTCTATGATTGGAGCTCACTTGTTGACACCTAACAACAACATTAGAAAAATAAAAAATCAAGGAAGAATATATTAATGTTAACTATGGTTCTTAGTAAAATTTTTGTGCAATTGTCTGAAAAAAATAATAATAGTAATTAAATATCACATTTGAAAAACAGGTAGACATGATATTTACAAAGTTCTTGTGATATATTTCCATTTAAAAACTCTTTTGGGTGGCTGCTGAAAATTGTTACTGAGTATCAGAAGGGTACTTTATAATTCTGTTTATATGAAAAGGAGAATCATAATTACTCTAACTTTGGTCTATCTTCATATCTAGGGAGAAATTGTATAAGAAATTGCAAGCATGCAGACAACAAAGATGAACCCTTTTGCACGAACAGTACTGTGTTGTCAGTGAGGTGCAAAGGCTGAAAAATGATGAGGTGTACAGGCTGAACAACTATCCATGGGGGAGTGTGCTCAAGACCATGTATAGGGTTGGCAGACCATGTTTCCACAAGTGTATTTGTAAGAATTCCCAGGTATATAGTAGAGCTGACAAGAGACAAGGTTGTACTCACTTCCTGGCCACAACAAGCTACCAAGAGAGAGTGAGCAGTTGGACCTGTGGACTCAGGACCATAGTCACAGGGGACATCAAGCTCAATTGGCATAACATACTACACAAAACATTGTACCAAACCCTACTTTGGTGAGTAGAAACTGTGATCTTAAAAGGTTGCAAACAGGGATCTAGATGCAACAATCATTTGTTCCTCATCCAGAACAAAGAAGAATGAAGAAAACCAAAGATACATGGAAAAAAATAATCCAGTACTCAGGCTATACGACGATGAGACTAGAAGAACTAGATGGTGTCCAGCTACCACAGTTAACTACTTGGAATGGGATCTCTGTAGGAGATCCTGGATAGAGTAGGAGAACAGTGTGGAACAAAACTCAAAGTCATTTAAAAAAAAAAAAGGACCCATGTTGCTGGTCTGATAAAGCCTGATGGTACCATTGAGGATATGGCCCCTAGTTGCCATTCAGGACTGGAATTGACCCACTCTTATGGCTTCCAGCCAAACAAAAGACAGGTATCTGAGCTACCTAATTTATATTAGGTAGATACACTCCTTGGAGAGAACAATTATGGGAGAATAGAAGGGCTGTAGATGCACAGGGAGACAGCTCAGGGGGCAGGAGTACATGGAGGGAAAGACACAGGGAAGAGGTAACTATGGGAGGAAGTGGAAGGGGAGATGTTGCATTGTGGGAAATTTCAGTCATTGTCATGAGACAAACTGTATGTGCACTGCTGCATGGAAAGTGAATTTGCTCTGTAAACTTACACCCATATCACAATGCAACAGCTCCCCTCCCACTTCCTCCCCATAGTTAACTCTTGGAAACACTCCCCATTTAGACATACCTAATTGTTTAGCCTGTCCACCTATCTATCTGTCCATATACCCATGTTTGCCTTCACTGACAACTCAGTACTTTATATGCAAAAGGGTTCATATTTGTTGTCTGTACTTCCCATGTACCTCTCTATGTCTTTCACATCCTCAATACTGCCATATTGGTCACT
Source organism: Orycteropus afer afer (assembly GCF_000298275.1). Classification (NCBI taxonomy): domain Eukaryota; kingdom Metazoa; phylum Chordata; class Mammalia; order Tubulidentata; family Orycteropodidae; genus Orycteropus; species Orycteropus afer. Next base: position 201,936 of record NW_006921818.1, on the reverse strand, counting down.
CACATTTGGTACACTGCCCTTCTCTTCACCCAAATCAATATTTATCTCTATCTATCTAACAGTGTTCCCTGCCCTCCTCTCCCACACCTGGTAACCAACAAAGACAATTTCCTCCAATAGATAAACCTTTCCTTAACTTTTACAATAATGGACTAATACAATATTTGTCCTTTTGTGATTGACTTATTTCACTCAGCATAAT
>NW_006921818.1:191219-191858 GCF_000298275.1 Orycteropus afer afer | reverse complement strand
CCAATGCTGCTTCTTCCTCAGAAATGTATTCTGGGTCTACATCCTGCTCCCTTGTTTCTACCACTTTATCCTGCTTCTTTGTGTGGACTGTGATGGTCTGTTCTTTCCGAGGCATCGTGACGTTGTTGTATTTAGATCTCTGCTAACAGTTTATGAAGGGCAGCCAAGAGTGGTTCAGGCTCTTCTTGGTGGTTTTTTATCATTGGCCCGTTGCTGGAGAAGGAGGAAGTGGCTCTCACTCAGTAAGTGATGTTGCAGGAGGTGTGGGTGTAGTTGTGTCTTATGAGGACCTTTGTTGTCTCCCACTCAGTTAGACACAAATTATAATTGAATAACCATCAAAAAACTAAAAGCCCATGGTTGGAAAATATACCATGTAATCACCCAGGAACAGTAACCAAAAAAAAGAGAAATGGGAAAAAAAGAAGAAAAGACAAGTAAACCTGCAATATCTGGGGATAGGACACTAAGAAGAGAATGAAAAAAAAAAAAGTAGGGAAGGAGAATAATAAATGAAGAAAAAAAAATAGGAAGAATGCAAAAAGAAAAGTAAGAAATGGGGTTACTCATGAGAAAAAAAAGGGGGGGAAAGAAAAGAAAAAGAAAAAAAAGAAAGAAACAAACCTTAAATTGGGGAGG
>NW_006921818.1:180320-190395 GCF_000298275.1 Orycteropus afer afer | reverse complement strand
TTTGTTCCCCAGTCACTGTGCACAGTCCGTGCAGTCCCTGGCTAGCAGGGTGATTTTTAGGTTAATTCTTAGGTCCTACCACCAATCGGGAATCTCCAAGCTGCCTGTACAGTCAGGGTTGCTCAGTTCACTGTCAGCTCCATATGTCTCCTTTTTTTTGGAATTTTCATGCAAATTCTTCTGCTAATTGGGGTTTAGTCCACTTCTGTATACTTCCCTTCAAGGCTCAGGGGTCCAAGATTATCTTCTGTGTCTGTGTTAATTGGTTTTCATTTATTTGTTGAAGGGGGTCTGTGCAGTCCTTCTGCCTAGTCCGCCATCTTGCCAGAACTCCCTCTCTTTCTTCTTTTTTGATGTGTGCATTTATTGCTATAAATTGGCCTCTGATCACTGCTTTTCTGTATCCCAAAGATTTTGGTATATTCTGTTTTCATTCTCTTTTGAATCAAGAATTTTTTTTTATTTCCTTTTTTTTATTTCTTCTATTACACCGTTGTGATAGTTGGAGCTGTTTGTCAACTTGGCTGGACCACAGTTCTGTGTGGTTTAAGCAGTTGTGATGTAGGTATTCCCATGATAGTATCAGATGTATATGTTTTGAGCAGCCAATCCATTGAAAGGGAGTTTCCCTAGGAGTGTGACCTGCTTCCAGTGTATTTATGGACTTCATGGGAAAAGAGACACCCTTCTGTGGTTTGGGATTCTGTTGTGCTGCCTACAACTATCCTTGAACGAACAATTCACCATTCAGCCTGGAGATCTTGCATTCATTATTTGTTGGAGTCAACAGCCAGTATAATGCTTGCCAATCTTGAGATCCTCAGCCCCTGCTGCTGTGTGAATTGGGGAAAACCTCAAGCTTGATGTTTCATCCAAGAACTTTGAACTTGCCAGCTTCTATAAGTGTGTGAGCCATTTTCCTAAGATAAATTTCTCTTTCTCTCTATATATAAGCTTTACTGGTTTTGTTTCTCTAGAGAACCTAGTCTAACACATTTGATACCAAGAGTGTGGTGCTGCTCTGACAGATGCCTAAAATATGGAACCAGGAGTGGAGAGTGTCCTTGACCCTAAACCCTGGCAGAGAGACCCCAGCACACAGAATGACAGATGGCAGAGCTGAGCAGAGCAAGAGACTGGCATGAGAAATGGCAGGAGCAGAGCCCAGAGACCAGCATGAGAAAGTGACAGCCTTATCAGCCCACAGAGGGGAAAGCTTGATGCCTTTGGTTAGGCAGCTTCCTGTTGGAGTGGTTTGTCTTCAGGCATTAATTGGTAGAAGAGACCAGCCTGAAATGGAGTTGCAGGTTGGCCAGCCCACGGAGCAAGAAAGCTAAATGTCTTTTGGGGCAAGAGGGTTCCTGGCAGAGTGGGTTGTGCTCAGGCATTAATCAGCAGAAGTGGAGCCCAAGGAAATGGAAGCACATCATCCTCAGCCTGAAAGTGTAGGACCATGGTATTTGGGGGTGGAACGCTCACAGCCCCCTAGGTTTCAAAGAGCCAGGCCTCGCCAACTTGGTTCTGGAGTGTGGAGCTGCTCGTTCATGTAAGCCAGTGAGATGAAGCCATAGTTGTTGCCCAAGAGTGAGAGGGCAGGGCTGCCATGCCCAAGAAGGAGAAGAATGGGCCCTGCCAGGCCAAGGGAGTGAGGTTGCCACTTAGAGAAACTAGGGGACTGGAGCCACCCAATGGAGGACACTTGTACAGATGCCATCCAATGAAGATGTGTAAAGACGCCAAGTTGACAAGGGTGGAATTGTGGTAGATATGTTTGTGTGTCAGCATGGCTGGGCCTGGTGGAATGGCTGGACAGCTGATGGTAGCTATTTCCCATGATTAGACTGGCAATCAACTCCATGGTGGGATCTACCACAAGCAGTTGAGTAGCTGCCTTTGGGATGTGGTCTCCTTCCTATATATAAGGAGAAGCCTTGAGGATGGTCTCTAGCCCATGCCATTTGGACCCTGCATGTAGCCTTGTCATTTTTCAGCAGCTTGTCATGTTCTGCCGATCTTAGGACTTAAAATGGATTTAAATTAATGGCCAGATGTGCGATTATATACAGATTCATGGGCTGTGGCTAATGGCTTAGCTGGATGGTCTGGGACTTGGAAGGAGCATGATTGGAAGATTGTTGGTAAGGCTGTATGGGGAAGAAGTATGTGGACAGATCTCTCTGAATTGGCCAAAGGAGTAAAGATATTTGTGTCTCATGTGAATGTGCACCAAAAGGTGACCTCAGAAGTGGAGGACTTTATCAATCAAGTGGAGAGCATGACATGTTCAGGGGAAACCAGCCATCATTTTTTCCCAGCTACTCTGGTCATTGCTACATGGGCTCATGAACAATGTGGCCATGGTGACAGGGATGGAGGTTATGGATGGGATCAGTAGCATGGACTCTCATTCACCAAGGCTGAGTTGGCTACCACCACTGCTGAGTGCCCAATCTGCCAGCAGCAGAGACCAACACTGAATCTGCAATATGGAACCATTCCTTAGGGTGATCAGCCAGGAACCTGGTGGCAGGTTGATTACATTGGACCACTTCCATCATGGAAAGGATAGAGTTTTGTTCTTACTGGAATAGATACTTATTCTGGATATGGATTCATCTTCCCTGCATGCAATGCTTCTGCCAAAACTACCATCCATGGACTTACAGAATGCCTTATCCACCCTCATGGTATACCACACAGCATTGCTTCAGCTCAAGGGACTAACTTCACAGCAAATTAAGTGTGACAATGGACTTTTGCTCATTGAATTCACTGGTCTTACCATGTTCCCCATCATCCTGAAGCAGCTGGCTTGATAGAATGATGGAATGGCCTACTGAAAACAAAATTATGGCACCAGCTAGGTGGCAATACCTTGAAGAGTTTGGGCAATGTTTTCTAGGAAGCTGTATATGCTCTAAGCTAGGGTTCTATATATGGTTCTGTTTATCCAATAGCTAGGATTCATGGGTCCAGGAACCAAGGGGTAGAAACAAGTGTGGCACCACTCACTATTAGCACTAGTGCTCACTCAAAAAAATTTTGCTTCCTGTCCCTGCTATCCTATGCCCTGCAGACATCTTAGTCCCAAAGGGAGGAATGCTCCCCTCTGGAGAAACAATACTGATTGCTTTAGGCTGGAAACTAAGAATGACACCCAGCTATTTTGGCTTCCTCATGCCTCTGGATCAACAGACAAAGAAAGGCATTACTGTGATAGATCCTGATTACCAAGGGGAATTGGATTGACATTACATAATGGAGGTAGAAGAATATGTCTGGAATATAGGAGATTCTTTAGAACGCTTCTTAGTACTACCATGCCCTGTGATTAAAGTCAATGGAAAATTACAGCAACCCAATTCTAATATGACCACTAACAGCCCAGACCCTTCAGGAATGAAGGTTTGGGTCACCCTACCAGGCAAAGAACCATGACCAGCTAAGGTGCTTACTAAGGGCCAGGGAAAAATAGAATGGGTGGTGGAACAATGTAGTTCTGAATATCAGTTAGGACCACATGACCAGTTCCAGAAATGAGGACTGTGATTGTTTTATTTCTTCATTGTATATGTCCATCAAATATTTTTGTTTCCTTCTGTTATGAACTGTGAAATGTAAATAAAGCTAATGTGTTTTGGTTGTACACGTGTTAGTGTATCATGATAGGAGCAAATATGACTATAATTGCCCTTATTTAGAGATTATATATGGCTGAGAAGATGTGTACAACTGCCAAGTTGACAAGGGGTGGACTGTGATAGTTGGAGCTATGTGTCAACTTGGCTGGACCACAATTCTGTGTGGTTAAAGCAGTTGTGATGTGGTTATTTCCATGATGGGACAGATGTATATGTTTTGAGCAGCCAATTCATTGAAAGAGAATTTCTTTAGGGATGTGGCCTACTTCCAGTATATTTATGGGCATCCTGGGAAAAGAAACATTCTTCTGTGGATTGGGATTCTGTTGTGATGGCTACAACTGTCCATGAGTGAAAAATTCACCATTTAGCCTGGAGATCTTGGATTTGTCATTCATTGGAGTCAACAGCCAGTATACTGCCTGTCAACACTGAGCTCCTCAGCCCCTGCTGCTGAGTCTGGGAAAGCCTCTAACTTGACATTTAATCCTCAGAACTTTGGACTTTCTAGCTTCTATAAGTGTGTGAGACATTTTCCTAATATAAATTTATCTTTCTTTCGATATATAAGCTTTACTGGTTTTGTTTCTCTAGAGGACCTAGTCTAACACACCAGCCAATTTCCAGGAAGGTGTTATTGCGTTTCCATGCATTTGCTCTTTTTCAATTCATCTATTGTTTATTATCAATGCTGTTTGTGACAAAAATTCAAATTGTTGTTGTTGTTGTTAAGTGCCATTGAGTCGTTTCTGACTCATAGCGACCCCATGCACAGCAGAATGAAACACTGCCCAATCCTGCACCAGCCCCACAATCCCTGCTATACTTGAGCCCATCATCACAGGCACCGTATCAATCCAGAATTCATGGGTCCAGGAACCAAGGGGTGGAAACAAGTGTGGTACCACTTACTACTAGCACTAGTGACCCACTCAAAAAAATTCAAATAGCAATCTCCTAATAGAATGATATTATAAAATTTGCTTTTAGTTATTTTTTTCATGAAATATGCATCAAGGAATTAAAAATTCCTGGGTTTTGTTTTGTTTTTTCTTAGCCTTAAATCTAATTATTTTTCTCTTGCTGTCTGTTTAATGTAATGATATCATTCACCTTCCTTTAAACCAAGTACATTTCATTATTCTTATGTGTGTGAAAAGTTAAAATAATATCATATAAGATGATTGCTCTCTAAACTACTTTCAAATGACCTCTTCTTTTTCTTTGGAAGTGTTTTGATAGTATTTGGAAAATATTATTTACTTCAGGATGATTGAATGCCAGTAGGCAAGCAATTATAACCTGGTAAAAAATGGAATCCCAAGCCCCCTAGAGCCAGGAAAAGGAGGGATCAGGAGTGTCCTCAGGAACCTCAGGAATAGTGGGATATCCAGGTGAAAAGGGGTGGGAGGCAAGGCTAGGCCCCAAGTCCCCTAGAGCCAGGAAAGAGAGGGACCAGGAGCAGCCAGGGACGACAGAGTGGGATGTTTCAGGTAGGAATTAGGCAAGAGGAGGGTGCAGAGGTTTCCAACAGCTAAGGGAGACAAACATGTCTGTCAGTTTGTCATCCTGTGAGGGTTGTGAGTTGATGTGAGGCTTGAGGCTGTGCCACTGGTGTTTCAGAAGCCAGCAGAGTTTCACATGGTGGACAGGTTTCAACACAGCTTACAGATTAAGAGAGGCTAGGAAGAAGGAGGAGGCCATCCACTTTTCAAAAATTGGCCACAGAAAACTTTAGAAATAGCAAAGCAACACTGTCTGATATATTATTGGGCAACTTTATGAATAGCTTGCAAACATTGTCCTACACAGTGCAGAAAGACTAGCCCCTTTGGTTGGAAGGCACTCAAAACAGAACTGGAAAAGAGCTGCCTCTTTAGAGTAGAACCAACCTTAATGATATGGATAAAGTATAAGTCTTTAATAATTGGAACATGGAATGTACAAAGTATGAACCTAGGAAAATCAGAAGTTGTCAAAAATGAAATGGAACACATAAAGATTGATATCTTAGGCATTAGTGAGCTGAAATGGACAAGTTTGGGCCAATTTGAATCAGACAACCATATGATCTACTATGCTGGGAATGACAAATTGAAGAGGAATGGCATGGCATTTCATCACAAAGGATGTTTCAAGATCTGTCCTGAAGTATAACGCTGTCAGTGATAGGATAATATCCATATGCTTACAAGGAAGGCCAGTTAATACAACTATTATTCAAATTTATGCACCAATCACCAAAGCAAAAGATGGTGAAGATTTTTATCACCTTCTGCAGTCTGAAATTGACTGAATATGCAATCAAGATGTCTGTCTTATCACCAGTGATTGGAATGCAAAAGTTGAGAACAAAGAACAATCACCAGTAGTTGGAAAATTTGGCACTGGTGACAGAAATAACACTGGAGATCTCATAATAGAATTTTGCAAGACCAATGACTTATTTATTACAAATACCTTTTTCAACCACACAAATGGTGGTTATACATGTGGATTTCACCAGACGGAATACACAGGAATTGGATTGACTATATCTATGGCAAGAGGTGATAAGAAAGCTCAATATCTTTAGTCAAAACCAGGCCTGGAGCTGATTGTGGAACAGACCATCAATTGCTCATATGCAAGTTCAACTTGAAGTTGAAGATAGTTAGAACAAGTCCACAAGAGCCAAAATATGATCTTGAATATATCCCTCTTGAATTTAGAGACCATCTAAAGAATAGATTTGATGCATTCAACGCCAGTGACTGAAAACCAAAGAAGAATTGTGGGATGATATCAAAAGCATCATCCATGAAGAAAGAAAGGGTCATTAAAAATATGAGAAAGAAAGAAAAGACCAAAATGGATGTCAGAAGAGACTCTGAAACTTGCCCTTGAGCAAAGAGTAGCTAAAGCAAGTGGAAGAATTGGCAAGATAAAAGAGCAGAACAGAAGATTTCAAAGAGCAGCTCGAGAAGGCAAAGCCAATTACTATAATGAAATGTGCAAAGACCTGGATTTAGAAAAACAAAAGGGAAGAACATGCTCAGCATTTCTCAAGCTGAAAGAACCGAGGAACAAATTTAAGCCTCAAGATGCAATATTTAAAGATTCTATGGGCAAAATATTCAGTGATGTGGGAAGCATCAAAAGAAGATGGAAGGAAACACAGAGTCACTGTACCAAAAACAACTGGTCGATCTTCATGCGTTTCAGGAGGTGGCATATGTTCAAGAACCAATGGTACTGAGGAAAGAGGTCAAAGCTGCGCTGAGGGAGTTGGCAAGGAAACAGGCCCCAGGAATTGACAGAGTACCCACTGAGATGTTTCAACATATGGATGTCCTGATGGAGACATTCACTTGGTTATTCTAAGAGATTTGGATGACAGCTACCTGGCCAACTGACTGGAAGATATCCATACTTGTACCCATTCCAAAGAAAGGTGATCCCACAGAATGTGGAAATCATCAAACAATATCATTGATATTGCACTCAAGTAAAATCTTACTGAAGATAATTTAAAAATGCTTGCAACAGTATATTGACAGAGAACTTTCAGAGGTGCAGGCTGAATTCAGAAGAGAACGTGGATCAAGGGACATCATTGCTGATGTCAGATGGATTTTGACTCAAAGTAAATAATACCAGGAAGATGTTTACTTGTGTTTTATTGACTATGCAAAAGCCTTTTATTGTGTGGATCATAAAAAAAAAAAAAAATTGTGGATAACATTGAGAAAAATGGTAATTCCAGAACACTTAATTGTACCCATGAGGAACCTGTACATAGACCAGGAGGCTGTTTTTCAGACAGAAAAAGGGAACACTGCATGGTTTAAAATCAAGAAGGGAGTGTGTCAGGGTTGTATCCATTCACCATACTTATTCAATCTGTATGCTGAGCAAATAATCCAAGAAGCTGGGCTATATGAAGAATGTGGCATTAAGATTAGAAGAAGAATCATTAACAACCTGTGATATGCTGATAACATAACTTTGCTTGCTGAAAGTGAGGATGACTTGAAGTTCTTACTAATGAAGATTGAAGAATATAGTCTGCAGTATGGATTATATCTCAATATAAAAAAAACAAAAATCCTCACAACTGGACCTATAAACAGCATTATGATAAATGGAGAAAAGATTGAAATCGTCAAAGACTTCACATTGCTTTGTTCTACAATCAACGTCAATGGAAGCAACAGTCAGGATATCAGACGATGTACAGCACTGGGCAAATTGGCTGTGAAGGAGCTCTTTCAAGGGCTAAGGAGCAAAGATGTCTCCCCTAGGACTATGGTGCACCTGACACAAGCCACGGTATTTTCAATTGCCTCAAATATATGTGAGAGCTGGACAATGAATAAGGAAGACCAAAGAAGAGTTGATGCTTTTGAGCTGTAGTGTTGGCAAAGAATGCTGAAAGTACCATGGACTGCTAAAAGAAGTAACAGGTTTTTTCTGGAGGAAGTTCACCCAGAATCCTCCTTGGAGATGAGAATGGTCAGACTTCATCTCACCTACTTTGGTCATGTTGTCAGAAGGCACCATTCCCTGAAGAAGGATGTCATGCTTGGTAAGGTGGAGGGTCGACGAAAGAGGGGAAGGCCCTCAACATGGTGGATTGACATGGTGGTGGTGGCTATGGGCTCAAGTGTAGCAAGAATCGTGGAACTGGCTCAGGACTGGGCAGTGTTTCATTCTGCTTTGCATAGGTCTCTATGTGTTGGAGACAACTTGATGGCACTTAACAACAAAATAATGGGATAAAATTGGAGGTGCTCAAGAAATACATTATTAGTTCTCCAACCACTCCTCGGAAGGAAGGTTGGACAATCCTACTTCCGTAGTGATACTGCCTCGGAAACCCAAGGAGGGATCGCTATGAGTCGGGGCTGACTCGATGGCAAATAACAACAACAACAACAACAAACCATGTAGGAAATGACAGAGGGTAGGTGGTGGAGGGCTCAACAATCCATGTTACCTGCCTTTCTGCTTGGTTCTGTTTCCTTTTTCTGCTTGTGCTACTGCTGCTGCTGCTTTTCCTCTTCTTCTTCCTCTTCTTCCTCTCATTTTCCTCCTTCTAATAGTTTGTTTTTATTAGAAATGTTGCTCATTGGCACATTTTTTTTTGCCCTCAACAAATAATTGAAAAGTTGGCAGTTCAATCTCATCCATTGATACCATGGAGCAAAGACCCGATGATCTGCTTCTATAAAGATCATAGCCAAGAAAATACCATGACGTGGATTTAAACGACCTGTTGAGCATCTTTCCTGGATATAGTTGGAGTAACACAACTATCATTATTACTGGCAGCCTAACTTGTCTTTCATTTATTTTCTCCCTTGCATATTTGAATGGAATATTGTAGATGGAAGGTAATTAAAGGTGATATTTACAACAGTTAGCAAATTAGGTGGAAGTAACACATGTATATCAGAACTGAAGCTGTGATTAGTGAGGGAGCATGATCCTGATGGACTACTTTTTATTGGTTGCTGTATTACAGGCCATTTCATGGGTGAAGAGAACTGGAGTAGCTCTAGGGCTATGGGTGCTTAAGCTATTTACCAAAAACACAAAAACAAAAAACAAAACAAAACCTATTTACCAATGTGTACAAAAATACTTAAACATTTGCATAACATGTAGCAGTTTATCAAAGCATATCAGCCTTGGGAATAAGAAAGTCTAAATTATAAATACTTTAAAGTTTGGTTGTATGAATTTTTGTGCTACCTACAGAGATTTAAAATTAAATTAATTAATTTAGGCTAATGTAGAAAGATCTGAGTTTTAGAGTCCCAAAACACCCTGCAGACAGAGGCTAGAAAAAAGCAAAGGAAAAATTTTTGATCATGTCTGTCTTACCGCAAAGGTCACACATTTGATTAAATTTTAACTTTATTCAGTAACATCTCTTTCTTTGTACAAATTAATGAGTATGCCACTTGATGAATTTCAAAAAGGCTGAAAACATACTTCTAAATGGTTAAAGTGAGTCCATTAAATAAAAATAAAGGTCATCCTTAAGCTAGGACATTTAAGGCACAGAAGCAACTTCTCAAGTAGAAATGTACCTTTTTACCATAAAATATCACAAATCTTTGCAATTCTGTTGCAATGTATAACACTATGAAAAGTGGTTTCTGATGCTATTAATTTTAAAATGCATTTTTCTTAACAGAACATATTTGTCAACTGACTTAATTTTATAGTTTATGCAACCTAAGTCCAAGTAATTATTATCAACTTAAATTACATCATAACAGAAAACATTTCTCAGGGAAACAAATCATTGTTAACTCATAAGATAGATCAGAAAGAAAAGTTAGCTGCTGCTATGTCTGCAACATGCTCATAGGCTGATAGAAGAGTGGGCTGACTCCTGTTTGAATTTTCTGTTGTTTTGGTTCTAAATGAAATCTATTAAATGG
>NW_006921818.1:155624-176574 GCF_000298275.1 Orycteropus afer afer | reverse complement strand
AGCACACAGACTGTGATGGAGTTCCTGTAGGCCCAGAAGGTAGTTGGGAGTGGGGGATGGTCCCACCTCCATTCACCAAGTGGGGGTGGGGTATAAGAGTAACAAGAGGAATGTCGTACCTTTTCAGTCTTACAGGTCCCAAGTGTCCTTGGGGTTGCTGGAAAGCAGAACGTGTTCTTAAGCCCCAGAAATCTTTCAGAGCACTGTCCCTTTAAATATCCAAAATAGTCAAACCACCTTTAGATCTTCAAAATGGCAGCACTCTTAGGACCAGCAAAAGTCCACCGCTCAGCCTGCCTTTCTCTTCACCTTCTCCGTTTATTCCCTACCCACTGAAGCAGTCCTCCGTGCAGTCCCTGGCTAGCAGGGCTGATTTTTTAGGTTAATTCTTAAGTCCTACCAGCACTCGGAAATCTCCAAGTTGTCTGTGCCATCAGGAACACTCAGGATTGCTGCCAGATCGCAGATCCGTATGTCTCCTTTTTTGGTATTTTCACACAAATTCTTCTGCTACTTGGGGTTTAGTCCACTTCTATATCCTTCCTTTCAAGGATCAGGGGTCCAGGATTATCTTCTGTGTCTGTGTTAATTGGTTTCCCTTTTCTTCGTTGACGAGGGTCTGTCAAGAAGAAAGACTTTTCTGCCTAGTCCACCATCTTGCTGGAACCCTTGCATTTTGTAAAATCTTTTAATGTTGGTCTAATGTTGTTGTTGTTAAGTGCCGTTGAGTCATTTCTGACTCATAGCAACCCCATGGACAGCAGAACGAAATTATTATTATTGGTCTAATAATGAATTTAATCTTCCTTCAACATAACTTCTAATAAAACTCTTTGTCTAGAATACTCTAACCAATGCTCTAACCAGATGCTTCTTTTATCTTCCCTGAATGCCATCCTCAAATTTCATTCTTACTTTTTAAACTGTTTTTTTTTTTTTTTTTCCTTTTTTTTTTTTTTTTTTTAATCAAAACATTGCTTAAGGCATTTGACTGCTAACTAGAAGGCTAGTGGTTCAAACCCACCAGCCACTCCTCAGAAGGAAGATTGGGCAAGCTACTTCTGTAGAGATATCGCCTCAGAAACCCAAGGAGTGGTCTCTGTGAGTTGGGATCAACTTGATGACAGTGAGTTTGGATTTTTTTTTATTGTTCAAATAATTTTATTAGATATTGGAAATAGTTCAACTTCAATGAGTTCTTTATAATATCCAAAGATCCTTGCACCACTTACTTAGCATTCTTGTATATTTTTATATATGTGTTTATATACATTCATATGCCTTATTACCATGCATATATAATAAATATGATATATACCCATATGTTTTATGCATATTTGTATACTTAAACAAATAAAATGCATATAATAAATAAATAAGCAGTAATATTGAAACCATACACATGCAAACACACATATATCATTTATTGATTACTGATATATGTGTTTTAAGTTATATTTCATTTTCTTCTTAGGAAACACATGTGGGTTAAATCATAATACAGTTATTTATCATTTAAGAGCTCAACGTTTCAGTGATAACTTGCTTAATGACACAGTTACCTAGTGGAAGAGTTCATTTTAATTAATACTTTTAAGTCAGGCACTCATCCCACTCACTATATATAACTTTACTCAATACAGCCCTATAATGAACAAAACCTACATTCCTAGTACCATTTTATAGATAAACATGTGGAAAAGTGTAAATATTAACTGTCTTATATTCCCAATGAAATTCCAAGAAAGACTTGAAAATAAAATGCAATTTTTCTATGTTCCAATCTCAATATCTGTTATTTATAGAAATGGAAATTCTGATAAGCTATGTGACCATGGAGATGATCTATATCACTGAGTATAGGAACCAGTTCTGGAACACCTGTCCTGGGTCTAAAATTCATGTTTGATTTCATTTTTTTTCCTCTTATTTTATAAGCTTAAAAAGGAAACTCTTAACTCCTATGTAATTCTGGATGAATACAAGAAAAAATCATCTTGTTTATCTGTTCTGTAATAGAGAAAAATAAGTCTCATATTCAGAAATAAAAACTCAGCGAGCCAAACTTATTTATTATTTAACGTACATCTAAAAACAATGAAGTATTTATGAACATATCCTCTTATGTCCATTGCATTTGTGAAAGATTCAAACAGGAATTGCTCTTAGCACCTGTTGGGAGACTCAGAGAGAATACTATCTGTAAGCATGTAGGTTTTTGTTTTTTTTTTTTCCTTTTCCCCAACAGAAGCTAGAAGTCAAACTTGCTATGTTATGAGGTAGAGAAAATTTCAGTTGTCCGGAATAGGGTGAAAAAGAGGATTCTCTGAAGTATAATTCACCAGAGAACAAAAGACTTATGTGGAAATATCTCTTTGATATTACTCTTCTTGAAAGTATCTTTAGTTGTTTGAATCTACTTTATGGCTGTAGGTCACTTAACACTAATGAAAGTAAATGCGTTTGAGGATGAGAATCATAGTTTCAAGACAGACATTTGAATATTTTCTCCAGAGACACTCATGAAGAAGTAAGACTAAAAAGCAAATTTTCTCCGTGACCTTGAACAATATATAAAATGAAAGTATTGAACCAGAAAACTTCTAGGTTTTTTTTCTGACACTAACACTTTGAGCAATTTTAACAAGGACAATAATATTGCAACAGATAGTATTTAACAGATACTATTTATTTTATTTTCTAAAACTCTGAACAGTAAAAATAACAACTGAAAACTAACTGAGATGGAATATTGTACCTCTGTGAATAGAGGCAGTATTTGAAACTTGCGGTTCAAAATCTGGAAAGATGTGTGTTGAGGTTGTATGCTTTCTCCATACTAATTGAATCTGTATGCTAAGCAAATAATCTGAGAAAATGGACTATGTGAAGAAGAATTTATCATCAAGATTGAAGGAAGACTCATTCACAATCTGCTATATGCAGATGATACATCCTTGCTTGCTGAAAGGAAAGAGAACTTGAAACATTTACTGATAAAGGTAAAAAACTACAGCTTTTATTGGGGATTATAGTTCAGCAGAAAAAATAAAATTCCTCACAACTGGACCAATGAGCAACATTATGATAAATGGAGAAAAAAAAAATGAGGTTGTCAAGGATTTCATTTAGCTTGGATCCACAGTCAATGCCCACAAAAGCAGTAATTAAGAAATAAAATGTTCTTATTACATTGTGCAAATCTGCTACAAAAGACCTCTTTAAAGTGTTAAAAAACAAAGATGTCATTTTTGAGGACTAAAGTTAGCCTGATCCAAGGCATGGTGTTTTTGACTGCCTCGTATGCATTCTTGGTAAAGTGGAGGGTAAACAAAAAGGAAGAAGGCCCTCAATGAGATGGATAGACACAGTGGTTGCACTGATGGGCTCAACTATAGCCAGGTTTGTGAAGCTGACACAGGGAAGTATTTTGCTTATTGTACATAGGGTCACTGCAAGTTGGAGTTGACTCAACGGCACCTAACAACAACAACAATTATGCATGTGAAAGCCAGTAAATTAATAGAGAGGGCCACAGAAGACTTAATGTCTTTGTATTATGGATGGCCAAGAATTTTGAATATATCATGGGTTGCCAGAAAGATGATAAAATCTGTGTTGGAAGAAACATGTACTGAACACTCAATAAAAGTGAGGATGGCAAGATTTCATCTCACATATTTTGGACATTTTATCAAAAAGGACTAGTTTTTGCAGAAGAACATCATGTTTGGTAATGTAGAAAGTTTGCGAAAAAGAGGAAGACCCTTAACAAAATGTATTGACCCAGTGGCTCAAACATAGCAATGACTGTTAGGATGTCACAGGATGGAGCAGTCTTTCCAATTGTTGTATGTAGTGTTGCTTTGAGTCAGAACAGACACCATGGCACTTAACAATATCAACATGAACAGTGCAATTGACTAGCTGACAAAGTCAGTCCCATATGAAAGGCTGAAATTAAATCTACAAAGTTTTTAACATAGTTTTTGAAGAAATAATTTTGAGTACCTTAAACTAGTAAGAAAAATATGAAGTTTTTATTTTTATCTCAAATATTCTAATACCTCCAGCTGTGCTTTAGGAAAAATACAACGGAAGGATCTGATGTGCAATTGCTTTAATACATGGACATTTCAAAGAATAATGGACTCATTCAGAGAAAATGTTAAAAACATTGTTTTGGAATGTCTTTAAAATATGAAAATCACATTTTGGCAATTTTGGAAGCTACTCTTTAGAACAGAGAATATATATAGAAAGAAACCCACTATTCAGTGCTTAATATTTATTCTGAGTATATTTTTTAAAAGAAAAGAATTGTGTATTATGGGAATTATTTCTCATATTCATATATATTAATCATGTATATTAATTTAGTGTTGATTAATATTGTTAAAGAATATTTTTTGTTTTTTTTTTGTAACACTGGTTACATTCCCTGCAGTGTAACAGTTCACCTCCCAATTCTTCCTTGTGGTTACCCTTTCCCTATGTCCTTTTTATCTATGTATTTCTGCCTCTCTAGCTTTCTCCCTGTATAAATGCTACCCCTCGAATCTCCCATGGTTAATTTTTCTCAGGAGTACATTTCTTTGGTGTAGCTGCTCAACTCATAGTTCTGCCTATTGTTTGGCTGAGAGTTAAGCCATGGGAGTGAGTTCAATTTCAGGCCCAAAGAGTAACTTGGGGTCAGAGTCTCGAGGGTTTCACCAGTCTCTATCAGACCAGTAAGGCTGGTCTTTTATATGATTTTCAGTTTTGTTCCATATTTTTCTTCAACTTTATCCATGATCTCCAATTTTGATCCCTTTTCAAGTGGTTAATATTGGTAGCCAGGTGCAATCTAGTTCTTCTGGTCTCAGGGTCATATAGGTTGTGGTTCTCATGGCCCACCAGTCGTTTGAACTATTTCCACGTGTCTTTGTTCTTCATTCTTCATTGCTCCTGGTGAGGAGATATTAATAGTTGCCCCTTAGATGGCCACTCATATGCTTTTAAGACCCCAGTTGCTACTCAACAAAGTAAGATGTAGAACAATACTTTTGTATATCATGTTGTGCCAGTTGAGCTTGATGTCACCCATGATTATAATCCCTAGCCCACAGGCCCAATGACCTACTACCTCAAGGTGTTTATTTATGGCTATCAAGGTATCCTAACTTTGCTTCCTGTTAGGTTTAAACTGCATATGGACATTCTTAAAGCACATGAAAATACATAGGTAGGAATATTGTCTGCAAAGCTTATGTATGGTTATGGGCATATTCCCATCTACTTATCCATATATGATCTTCTGGCCTGTTCATGTTCAAAGCAGTGGCATATGATCAAGAACTGATGGTATTGAAGGAATAAGTCAAAGCTGCACTGAAGAAAGTGGTGAAAAACAAGCCTTCAGAAATTGACAGAATACCCACAGATTTGTTTCAGGAAATGGATACCGAGCTGGAAGCTCTTTCACATCTGTGCCAAGAAATTTGAAGACAGCCACCTGGCCAATTGACTGGAAGATATCTATATGTGTACCCCTTCCAAAGAAAGGTTATCCAACAGAATGTGAAAATTATCGAATAATATCCTTAATATCGCACACAAGTAAAATTTTGTTGTAGATAATTCAAAAACTGTTGTAGCAGTGTATTGACAGAGAACTTCCAGAAACACAGGCTGCATTCAAAAGAGGACATGGAATGAGAGGCATAATTGCTGATGTCAGATGAATCTTGGCTGAAAGCAAGGAATACCAGAAAAATGTTTACTTGTGTTTTATTGACTATGAAAAAGCATTCAATTATGTGGATCATCATAAATTATGGGTAACATTGAGAAGAATAAGAATTCCAGAACACTTAATTGTACTCATGAGGAACCTGTACATAGACCAGGAGGTTGTAGTTCTAATGGAACAAGGGGATACTGCATGGTTTAAAATCAGGAAGGGGGTGTGTCAAGGTTGTATGTATCCTTTCAGCATACTTATTCATTCTGCATCTGAGCAAATAATCTGATGAGCTGAACAATATGAAGAAGAATGTCACATCAAGATTGGAGGAAGACTCGTTAACAACCTGTGATATGCAGATAACACAACTTTGCTTGCTGAAAGTGAAGATGACTTGAAGCACTTACTGATGAAGATTAATGACTACCATCTTCTTTATGGATTACATCACAACATGAAGAAATCGAAAATCCTCTCAACTGGAACAATAAGCAGCATCATGATCAATGGAGAAAACATTGAAATTGCCAAAGATTTTATATTACTTGGTTCTACAATCAACAAAAATGGAAGCAGCATTCAATACATCAGATGACATATTGCAGTAGGCAAATCTGCTGCAAAAACTTTCTATGACATGCTGAAGAGCAAAGATGTCTCTTTGAAGACTAAAGTGTTCCTAACTAAAGTCAAGGTATTTTCCATCACCTCATATGGATGTGAACGCTGGACAATTAATAAGGAAGATGTAAGAAGAGTTAATGCTTTAAAGTTGTGGTGTTGGAGAAGAATATTGAAAGTACCATGGACTTCCAAAAGAACTAACAAATCTGTCCTGGAAGAAGTGCAACCAGAATGCTCCTTGGAAGTGAGAATGGCCAAATTTCATCTGACCTACTTTGGTCATGTTGTCAGCAGGGACCATTCCCTGGAGAAGGATATCATGACTGGTAAAGTGTAGGGTCAACAAAAAAGAGAAAGGCCCTCAACAAGACGGATTGACACTGGCTGCAACACCGGGCTCAGGTGTAGCAAGGATTGTGAGGCTAGCACTGGGCTGGGCAGTATTTTGTTCTGTAGTGCATAGGGTCATTATGAGTTAGACCTGACTTGACAGCACCTAACAACAACAACAATAACAATTTGATTATTATGGCTGATTATAAAATTGTATATAATCAGATCCTTGTTTCTGAGAAGAATCATATGTTTTATGACCTTCAGGATGTGATTTAACATTCTTTTTCAAACATGCGAAGGAAGATGATGTGGAAAATTGTTTCTAATTATTTTCCTTTTATTGCTACTAATGATAATCCTTATGACTGGAATGAGTAAAATGAGATATTGCAATAAAGTGGGAATAAGTAGAGGATATTTTCCTCACTAAATAGTGGAATACTTACATTGAGAAGAAGCTGAGATTGCCTGGGCTCTCCATTAGCTGATGGACTCATTTGCAGAGAGAAGGGATTTGCCTGATTTCTAATAGAAAGCTGATAACAGAGCAGAGAGATAGCTAAGCAAAACCTAATTTCATGAATTTTCTATCCAAATTCTCATTCTGTGGAACCACAAAATCTTTTAACCTACTTAGATTGCGGACAACCATGTGTTAAACTGTGGTAAATTATCTCATATTAATAAACACTAGCAGTGTTTTTCCCTTACTAATACCAAATTGACTCTTCAGCATAATTTTTCTGAGAAAAGAATATCCCTATATAACATCATTTAAATGTGCCTAAGTTCCTTCACTAACACATTTCTGCCTATGACTTATAATAAAACCTGATGTTGCCCATGACTCAGTGTTTGACACTAGTGTTGTAACCACTATTATTATGTAAATGTAATAGCTTATATTGATACAGAATTAATGCATGAATGATAGCAACAAAGATGATTTATCAGATTGCTATGCCTCATAAATCAGAACTTTAGTGAATGAAACAAAGAGAAAGTGAGCTGTGGATGAGCAGATTACCTCTGGGAATGGCATATGATACCAGGTTCTATCAGACACGGTTATAGGAATAATTTAATAAATATTAGAAAAATATTTTGTCATTAGTCTATTATTGGCATTGAATTTTTATACTTAGATATCAATTCAATTTAGAGAAACATTGCCTTTTCCTGCAGGCTTCTTTTATGAAGTTGTTACGGGCATTACATCGACCTACAGATTAAAACTAGAACTTGAATGCATTTCTGATTCTGCCACTAACTCACTCTAGATATTTACAAGTTTCTTGCACTCTTTGAAATGCAATTCTCTCTTATATTAACTTATATTAACTGGGGATGATAAGAATACCTAACTCACCCAACTATTATCAGGATCAAATATGATAGTGCGTATAAAGTGACAAATAATTATTGCAACAATGCCAGGCAATTTGCAAGGATTTCTTCCAGTTTTCTGAGATAACCCATTAAAAACTAAACCCACTACCATCAGATTGATTCTGACTCACAGTAGCCCTATAGTACAGAATAGAACTGCCCCCATATGGTTTCCAAGGCTGTAAATCTTTTCTTAAACAGAACTGCCTCATCTTTCTCCCATGAAGTGGCTGGTGGGTTCAAACCACTGACCTTTTTTTGGTTAGGAACCAAATGCTTTAACCATTGTGCCTTGAGAGCTTCTGTCTTCTGAGATAAACATTATTATTATTTCCTTCATAGATCAGCAAATTGAGGGTAAATAACATTTCTCAAGTGATACAGGTAATAAATGTCATACCCAAGAATTATCACTAGATCTATCTGATTATGAAGATGATACATGTAATGTCTGCTATATTCCTTCTCTCACATGGTATGGATGCTCAGAAATATTATAGAGGAAAAATGTGGGAGCCTGAATCACTCTTTGAAACTGAAGTTTCCCATGAACAACAGCAGAAAATTTGGTAAAGAATACCTTGCTCTAATGTGAGTGATTTAGTCTCTTAGAAATGATAAATAGAAGAAAGGGCTTAATTAGAAATCTATTTTTAGCAACATTAAAAGTTACCAGAAAGTAATCTTGTCCTATTGCACTTCATGGCATTTATTTTAACTGGACTTAATTCAACCATATATTTTAGGTTTGGAACAGTAGACTTCTGAAATTTAAAATAATAGGCATAGATCCTCATGAGATTTTGGTAGGGAACATATTCAAAGCTGATGGTAGGTGCTACACTTGTGAATTCAACTACAGAAATGTAAATAGTTTACATTTGGAACAAAAGGGATACACAGGCAAACACAGTCTGATTGCCTATGATGCCTCTTGTAAGCATGGATATTAAAATGAGAAGTGTTTAGAAAAATGGATGATCACATATTGGAGAATAAAGACCTAAGAGTTGTGTGAATATTTAAGGATCCTGACTAGAAAGCTAAATCTCAGAATAGGAAAAGTGTTGTGAAAATGTGGAAAGAACAAAGGGACTACAGAAAGGCAACACATGAATAAAGGAGAGATAAGGGAACAATATCAGGACAAAATAGCATAGTTGTTGTTGTTGTTAGGTGCCATCAGGTTGGTTCTGACTCAGAGTGAATAAAACACTACCTGGTCCTGTAGCATCCTCAACCTTTGCTATGTTTGACCCCATCACTGCAGGCACTGTGTCATCCATCTCATAAGGGTCTTTCCCTTTTTCACTGACCTTCTGCTTTACCAAGCATGATATCCTTCTCCAGGGACTGGTCTTTTCTGAAAACATGATCAACGTATATGAGATGAAGTGTAGCCATTCTTGCTTCTAAGGAGCATTCCAGCTGTAGTTGTTCCAAAACAGATGGTTGTTTGTTCTTCTGGCCAAAAACAAAACAAGGGGGAAAAAAAAAACACCAAATTCACTACCACTGAATCAATTCTGACCCATAGAGACCCCCACTGGGTTTCTGAGGCAGTAAATATTTATAGAAGTAGATTGCCCAGTCTTCCTTCTGCAGAATGGATGAAGGGTTTGTATTGTCAACCATCTGGTTAGTAGTTAAATCCCTAAGGCACTCTGGCACCAGAGCTCCTTTCTTATGGTATTTTCAATATTCTTCACCAACACTAAAATGCAAAGGTATCAGGTCTTCTTTCTTCTTCCATATTCATTGTTCAACATTCTCATGCATACGAAGCTACTGAAAATACTTAGCTTGGTTCAGGCACATATTAGTTTTTAAAGTGACATCTTTGTTTTATCATTTTCAAGAGGTCTTCTGCAGCATTTTTGCCAAGTGCAAGAGATCATTTGATTTCTTACTAGCACTTCCATGGGCATTGATTGTGGATCCAAGTAAAATAAAATACTTGACAACTTCAATCTTTCCTCCATATTATGCTATTAGCATATGAAAAAAAAGTTTGAAATACTTAATAATTTGGTCTGGACATAGGAGATAAACAAATGAAACAGTTATATGGATAGGAATGACACATTCATATAACAGTTACTATCTATCTATCTATCATCTATTTATCTACCTACTTATCATCTATCCTAGAGTGGTACAAACCACTTGCATTTGGCTGTTAATTAAAAATTTGGCAGTTTGAACAGAACTACTGATATCATAGAAAAAAATAAAGCTGGCAGTTTGTTTCCATAAAGATTCCAGGCAGTACCAAGGTTATGGGTGAGCTCTATTCCTACATGCATTATTAAGTCAAATTTGTAGATATGTCAGAACAGGTGCTGTTGGGGAGGAAGATGAGACAATCTACTTCCCTAAAGGTTTACAGCCTGGGGGTTGGTGTGTGTCAGAAATGACTTGATGGCAGTGGGTTGGGTTTGGTTGGTTAGAGCAACAAAAGATTTGAAGACTTTTCAATCATATAATAGCTTCTCCTGTAGCAAGTGAAGGTGATAATGATGAAGAATTTCTTACAAGTGCTGGTTGGTTCCAATCCTTTTAAAGTGAGGCCAAATTTACATAACATTAAAAGGCAAGTATGAGTTGTCCTAAACTGAACATTCATAACCCAAGGACTGCCTGTACTATCAAGAAAACCTTTTGGAACAGTTCTACTCTGTAATATATGGAGTCTTTATAAGTCAAAATTCAACTTGATATCAATGGAATGGGAGATGTGTATATTTATCAATAATGATTAGACTTTTATTATTATTATTATTATTTTTGTCTTAAAGACAGATAGTCAAATAAGTTACTTGTCTGAGTTTGGGTCTGAGGATGTGTCTGGGATGTCAGAGATTAGATTTGAGTTAGTTCACTCTGACTTCCAGTCTCACAACTATCGAATGTAAAATTCTGCCTTCACACTGGATTGAGAACATCTTTAAAATAATGAGAAGTTACTATAGGGTGATTGAAACTTGTAGCAGATATTATATGCTTAGTGGTATACAGGGATGTTATGCAATATCAGAACAGGCATAATTCATTCTGCCATGTGGTGAGAGTTAGGAAAGCCTTTTAAGATGAGGTAAGGTCTATCAACCTGCAAACTCAGTGTGGCTGAAGTCTCACCTATCTTTAACCATGCTCTGTTCCAGGCACTGTATCAGTATGGATATATGGTAGCTGGTCATTAAATATGTGTTCAATGAAATAACTTAACTAGTTTGTAGGTAATAGAGATAATTACTAAGTTATAAACAGAACATTGTTTTACTTTTCTAATAAAATTTCCCAAATGTCATTATGGCCTGGCCAGATAGAACTACTTCTATTACTTGGTCATCAACATTGTCAGCATGTTACGTCTTTAGTTCTTTCTATATGATCAGTGATGAGCCTCAGAAACACAGTGGTTAAACACTTGGCTGCTAAGCAAAAGGTCAGTGGTTTGGACCCTCATGGGGAGATGTAGCAGTCTTCTTCTGCAAAGATTACAAAGTTGGACCCCTTATGGGTGTCACTTTTACCCTGTCCTGTGTGGTCCTGTACTCTGAGTTGGATTTGACTCAATGACTGGGGATTGAGATGGTTGAGCTGGGATGAAATCATTAGAGTCTGTGGGTGGTGCAAATTGTTAATCTTTTTGTCTGCTAAACAAAAGATTGGAGGGTCCAGTCTACCAAAAGGTGCTTCAGAAGAAAGACCTTGTGATCCAGTACCAAAAAATTAGACACTGAAAACCTTGTAGAGCACTGTTCTCCTCTGATACACATGTTAAATTCTGGAGACATTTCATTGCATCTACAGGAGAAATATAACACTTGCATAAGTGTCCATTATACAGAAGAATGAAGGTAATATCTTAAGTATGAAGATACTAGACTATTTCAGAAAAGATACGTGAAAGGCTAATTCTGTCACAAAAGAAGTAGCAATTGAAGAGATAAAAATGAAGTGTTTTTAGAGATATTTCATATGTAGAGATAATCTATCCCCAATTATAGATAATCTATGTCTAATCAGGACAGCCCCCAGATGGCAGGGAGCAGCATACAGGGCCAGTGGCTGGAAAAGGTAAGGTAGGTGGGGGAGAGCCTTAGGTAGCAGGGAGCAGTGGCAGACAGGGCTGGCAGGAACAGGTAGCGGGGAGCCCAGGAAGTGAGAAGAGTGGTTGGAACAACTAAGGGAGACAAACTTGTTTGCCAGTTTGTCCTAGTGTGGTGGTTTGCATACTGCTGTGAAGCTAGGGGCTATGTCAGTATGGTGCCCATGGTAGACCAGTTTCAGTGGAGCTTCCAGACAGAGACAGACTCAGAAGAAGGAAGAAGCCGTCCACTTCTCAAATAATTGGCCAGTGAAAACCTTATGAACAGTAGTGAAATACTGTCTCATGTATTACTGGGAAATTTTATGAATAACCCTGAAACATCATCTGATACAGTGCCAGAAGATTAGCCCCTCAGGTTAGAAGGCACTCAAAATATGACTGTGAAAGAGCTGCCTCACCAGAGTAGAGCCTACCTTAATGATATGAACAAAGTAGAGCTTTCTGGACCTGCATTTGCTAAAGTAGCATGACTCAGTATAAGAAGAAACAGCTGAAAATATCCATTGATAAATGGAAGGTGGAATGTACAAAGTATGAATTTAGGAAAATTGGAAGCTGTCAAAAATGAAATGGAATGCATAAAGATTGATATCCTAGGCATCAATGAGCTGAAATTGACCGGTTTTGACCATTTTGAATTAGACAAACATATGATATACTATTCTGGGACTGACAAACTGAAGAGGAATGGTGTGGGATTCATCATCAAACAGACTGTTTCAAGATCTATCCTGAAGTGCAATGCTTCAGTCATAGGATAATATCCATATGTCTACAAGGAAAGCCAGTTAATATTATTATTATTTAAATTTATGCACCAACCAAAGCCAAAGATGAGGAAATTGAAGATTTTTACCAACATTTGCAGTCCAAAATTGACCAAACATGCAATCAAGATGTGCTGATCATCACTGCACTGGTGACTGGAATGCAAAAGTTGGAAACAAAGAAGAATCGCCGGTAGTTGGAAAATTTGGCGTTGGTGATAGAAATAATGCTGGAGATCGCATGATAGAAATTTGCAAGATCAACGAATTATTCATTGCAAATATCTTCTTTTCAACAACACAAAGGGTAGCTATACATGTAGACTTTGCCAGATGGACTACACAGGAATCAGATTGACTACATTTGTGGTAAGAAGTGATGGAGAAGCTCAGTATCTTCAGCCAAAACAAGGCCAGGAGCTAATTGTGGAACAGACCATAAATTGCTCTTTTACAAGTTGAAATTGAAATTGAAGACAATTAAAACAAGTCCATGAAAGCCAAAATATGACCTTGATTATATTTCTCCTGAATTTAGAGACCATTTAAAGACTAGATTTGATGCATTGACACCTATGACAGAAAACCAGAGGAATTGTGGGATGACATCAAGAACATCATCATGAAGAAAGCAAAAAGTCATTTAAAAGAGAGGAAAGGAAGAACTGAAGGAAAAAAATGGATGTCAGAAGAGACTCTGAAACTTGCCAGTGAACAGAGAGTAGCTAAAGCAAATGGAAGAAATGACAAAATAAAAGAGCTAAACAGAAGATTTTGAAGAACAGCTCGCAAAGACAAGGTCAATTATTATAATGAAATGTGCAAAGACCTGGAGTTAGAAAACCAAAAGAGAAGAACACACTAGACATTTCTCAAGCTGAAAGAACTGGAGGAATTTTAAACCTCGAGTTGCAATATTGAAAGATTCTATAGGCAATTATTTTGAATGATGCAGGAAACATAATAAGAGGATGGAAATAATACAGAGTCACTGTACCAAAAAGAATTTGATGATGTTCATCCATTTCAGGAGGTGGCATATGGTCAAAAACAAATGATATTGAAGGAAGAAGTCAAAGCTGCATTGAGGAAAGTGGCAAAAAACAAAGCTCCGGGAGTTGATGGAATACCCACTGAGATGTTTCAACAAACAGATGCCACATAAGAGGCACTCACTCGGCTATGCCAAGAGATTTAGTAGACAACTACCTGGCCAACTGACTGGAAAAGGTTGATATTTTTACCCATTCCAAAGAAAGGTGATCCCACAGAATGTGGAAATTATTAAACAATGTCATTAATATTGCACACAAGTAAAATCTTACTGAAGATAATTCAAAAATGTTACAGCAATATATTGATAAAGAACATCCAGAAATGGAAACTGAATTCAGAAGAGGACATAAAACAAGTGATATCATTGCTGATGTCAAATGGATTCTGGCTCAAAGCAAAGAATATCAGAGACACGTTAACTTGTGTTTTATTGACTATGCAAAGGCATTCAATTGTGTGGATCATAACACATTATGGATAACATTGAGAAGAACAGGAATTCTAGGACACTTAATTGTGCTCATGAGGAACTTCTTCATAGACAAGGAGGCTGTCTTTTGAACAGAACAATGGGGAGACTGCATGGTTTAAAATCAAGAAGGAAGTGTGTCAGGGTTGTATCCTTTCACCATATTTATTCAATCTGTATGCTGAATAAATAATCTGAGAAGCTGGACTATACAAAGAAGAATGTGGCATCAGGATTGGAGGACTCAATATGTGTTATGAAGACAACACAACTTTGCTCACTGAAAGTGAGGATGACTTGAAACACTTATTGATGAAGATTGAAGATTACAGTCTACAGTATGGATTACACCTCAATATAAAGAAAACAAAAGTCCTCACATCTGGACCAATATGCAGCATCATCATAAATTGAGAACAGATTGAACTTGTCAAAGACTTCATATTACTTGATTTTAACAATTAATACCAATGGAAGAAGCACTCAAGATATCAGACATCGTATAGCACTGGGCAAATCTGCTGTGAAGGACCTCTTTCAAGTGCTGAAGAGCAAAGAGTTTTCCTTGAAGACTAAGGTGTGTCTGACACAAGCCATGGTATTTTCAATCACCTCCTGTGCATGTGAGAGCTGGACAGTGAAAAAGGAAGACCAAAGAAGAGTTGATGCTTTTGAGTTGTGGTATTGGTGAAGAAGGCCGAAAGTACCATGGACTGCTAAAAGAACTAACAAATCTGTCCTGAAGAAAGTGCAGCTGGAGTGCTCTTTGGAAGCAAGAATGGCTAGACTTCGTGTTTGGCCTACTTTGGTCATATTATAAGAAGGGACCACACCCTGAAGAAGGATATCATGCTTGACAAAGTGGTCGGACAACAAAAAAGGGGAAGGCCCTCAATGAGATAGATTGACACAGTGGCTGCAACGATGGGCTGAAGTATAGCAAAGATTGTGGGGCTGGCACAGGATCGGGCAGTGTTTCATTCTGCTGTATATGAGGTTTCTGTGAGTTGGAGATGACTCAATGGCACCTAACAACATGCCCAATCAGGTATATTAAGCTGAAGGTGTAGGATGAATTATCTCCAAGATAATCTCTCAAAAAAAAGATGTGGAGTTTGATATAGTTTCTACCTGTCTATGAAAGACAAGCTTTATTATTAATAAATCCAGAATATGAATTGGATTTGTTACTTTTCATTAAATCTCTCAATATGGAGTCCACTAATTCTGATAAAGAATAACTTCCTATAAGCTATCTCAAATTTCTTGAAGCATTTCTACATCTGCTTTGAAATGTAGCCTCTATAGAAAAATGGAATATGCATAGTTTGTCTTCCCCTTCTTTGAAAAAATATAGAAGATAAATCTTGATTATTTGGCCTGGGGTGGGGGTGGGGGCAGAAGCACAGAATATTTTTGTCTCTGCTTCAAGAGGTCAGAACTCAAAAGGAGATGTATCACCACAAATAATTTAAGGACAAGGATCTACTCTTTTAAACCACCTTTGGTAAAGGTATTTATGTAAATTGAAGGCTGACCTGCCATGTCTATTTATTACTTTGTCAAGAATTTTATTGCAATTCATTGCTTTCCCTGCTCTTGTTTTTTCATCTTAGACTTCCCAAATGAATTTTTAATGGCATGGCTTCAAAATACCATGGAAGTAAATGATGTTTATATTTTGCTTGAGAGAATCACTTGCCTACAAATTGATCCTTGTAAGTTCTTGAAAGTTGAAACCTAGCCCAGACTTTCAGATGTAAAAAGTGTAGCTAACTTATAGATTACTCAGGCTATCTATAACAAAGTGATAGGATGCAGGCAGTGTGAACTTGCAGGAGGAATATTGAGCATAGAATTTTGTTTCTGAAGGACATTTGTAACACACTAAATTAAAAATTCATTACATTAAACTAAATTTGTCTCCCCCTAAAATATGTATTGGAATCCTTACTTTATACATGTGCATGTAATAGAATCTAATGCAGTATGATCACCTTCCACATTACAATCTAAATGTAATATAACTGATTAATCAGTTAAGGTCATAGTATTGAACATGGGTAGGGTGGATTCTAAATACATCTGTTTCTGGGTTATAAAAATAAATATAAATAAATACATATTAAACTAAAAGCCGTCATGTACTGGGGAAGACACATGGTATGTGAGGATTGCCAAAATCCAAGGAAGAAATCTACAGGGAAGAAATAAACAGAGTGGATATTCTAATTTGGACTTTTTGCCTCCAGAACTATGAGAATAAATTTCTGTTATTTAAAGCCACACAGTTGTGAAATTTGTTACAGTTGAAGTAGGAAACTAAGACCTCTCTGTGGGTAATGGAAGTTATCACTTCATCAAATGTGCTTGTGCCATATTTGTTTGAGAATGATTTATTCTTTTCTTAAACAAATTTGAATATATACAGAACAAATTAGAATATTTATTTTCTCATACTCTATCATTTATTGTTGTAGCTTACTGTTTTTTGATTATCTTCAGGTTCGTCTGATGATGAATCAGCATTTGTGGCTCAATTTTTCCATGGCAGAAAGAGACAAGCCTTTTCAATGAGGAAATTACTTTTAAATTAAGGAGATCAGGTAGCAAATCACAGAGAGTGTGTGCTGATAATTAAAAAAACTAAGGATGCTCAACAATAAACCCTTATTATTAGAATAAGTACATCAGAAAAGAAATCTTGGAAACCATTTTCAAGAAAGGAATGATGTTGCTTTCATGTCCTTTTGAGTTATAGTGACACCATGTACAACAGAATGAAATAGTTCCTGGACCTGTGTCATCCTCAGAGTCCTTGCTATGTTTGAATCCATTGTTGCAGCCCCTGTGTCAGTTCACCTCCTTGATTTAATTTTTTTGGGGCATGATACTTTACCAAGCATCATGTCTTTCTCCAGGGACTGATCCCTCCTGATAACATGACAAAAGAACATGAGACAAAGTCTTATTTCTGAGGAGCATTCTGGCTGTACTTCCTCCAAGACACATTTATTCATTCTTCAGGCAGACGATGGTTCATTTAATATTCTTTGCCAGCACCATAATTCAAAGACATCAATTCTTCAATTTTCCTTATTCATTGTCCATGTTTTGCATGCATAGGAGGTGACTGAAAATATTATGGCTTGGGTCAGATGTACCTTAGTCCTTAAAGTGACATCTTTGCTTTTCAGCACTTTAAAGATATCTTCTGCAGCAAATTTGTCCAATGCAATATGTCTTTTGATTTCTTGACTGCCGTTCCATTGCTGTTGATTGTGGATTCAACTAAAATAAAATCTTTGACAATTTGTATTTTTCTCCATTTATCATGATGTTACTTCTTTGTCCAGTTGGGATTATTTTTGTTTTCTGTACATTGAAGTGTGATTCATACTGAAGGCTGCAGTCTTCGATCTTCATCAGTAAGTGCTTCAAGCCCTCTTCCTTTCAGCAAGCAAGGCTGTTATCCATATATCACAGGTTGTTAATAAGTCTTCCTCAAATCCTGGTACTGCTTTTTCTTCATATAGTCCAGCTTCTTGGATTATCTGCTCAGCATACACATTGAACAAATATGAAAGGATCCAATCCTGATCCACAACTTTCCCAATTTTAAATCATACAGTATACTCTTGTTCTGTTCAAATATTTGTGTCTTGGTCTAAGTAGAAGATATGCATTAGCACAATTAACTGTTCAGGAATTTCTATTTTTCACAATTTATCCATAATTTGTTATTATCAACACAGTCAAATGCTTTTGCATATTCAATAAAACACAGGTGAACAGTTTCCCATATTCTTTGCTTTCAGTCAACATTCATCTGACACCAGCAATAAAATTCCTTGCTCCATGTCCTCTTCTGAATTTGGCTTGAATTTTGGCAGTTCCTTGTTGGTGTACTGAGGAAACAGTTCTTGAATTATTTTCAGAAACATTTTACTTGTGTATTATATTAATGATATTGTTTGATAATTTCCTTGTTCTATTGGATCACCTTTCTTTGGAATGGGCACAGTTATGGATCTCTTCCAGTCAATTAGCCAGATAGCTGCTGTCTTCCAAATTTCTTGGCATAAATGATTGAGCGCTTCCAGTACTGCATTCATTTGTTAAACTATCTCAATTTTTATTCCATCAATTTCTGGAGCCTTGTTTGTTGCTAATGCCTTCAGTGCAGCTTGAAGTTATTCCTTTCATACCATCAGTTCTTGATTTTATACTACCTCCTGAAATTGTTGAAAATTTTGGAAGGAAAGAATAGATATTTTAGACGTTTTAATGATCATACAAGTAAGATAATATAAGGTACTTTCCTTAGGTTAATGTGTTTTGAACATATATATGTCTTAAAGTTAGAATTTGATTGGGTATCTCATGAAGTTTATTTAAAGGAACTGAGGAAGTGCCCAGATACTTGCATCCCTTCTTCATGAATATTTCATACATGAATATTGTTAACATATTAATTGTGGGAGGAAGCAGAGTAAAATGGAGCCATCAAAAGTTTTAGAAAGAAGTACGCTTATATTCAAATCTCTATTTTCTATTTATCCCTGTTGTGACTATAGTTAATTTATCTTCCCTAGGCTTCAATTTCATTATATTGAAATTGGGAAAAACAGTATTTGTCTCAGGGTTTTTGAAAGTATTGAAAGTGAGCATGTGTATAGGACCCTCAGTCCTGTACCTGAGACAAAGAAGAATGTCTCCTTTATATAACTTCAAGATCTACATTTCTCAATCACAGAAGGACACATATTGCATGAATCTATTATTACAAAAAGTCAAGGAGGAAAAAAAAAAAGAGATCTACATTTCTAAAATGTCTTCTACAGAGCAATACTAATATTAGATGTTTCGTGGAAAAAGCTTCATGCTACAGCTTCACCCTTCAAGTGTCACAGTGCATACCATTAGCTGAGAAAAGAAATGAGACAATATGTCGTTCATTACTTCTATTTCTTAACTAGAGCAGTAAACCATAAAAAGTAAATAATTAAATACAAAACTTATTCAATGGTGAAAATGTGATTTCAGAGGATCAATTAATTAATTCTGAGACTCTATTATCTTAAATTCAGCTACTTACTAATTTAATTAAAATTTACTGAAAACTGAGTATATTGATGATGCTAGAACTTCTGAGGAGTTAAGGGGTTAAGTTATGTCAATATCTCATCCCTGTTTTAAAAACATCACATCAAAGAGGGTAAAACAAGAGACAAGGGAAAAAAATAAAAGAAAAGAACTCAAAAAAGATATAAAAGTTAAAATAGGTTAATTATAGATACCATGTATAACATGGTTTTCATGAACATCAGAGGAGCAGCATCTTAGTTACTGGTCTTCAAAAAGACCCTAGCAGAAATCAAGACATCATTCACATGTTCATCCTTTCAACACACAGTTAGTGTGCATCTTCTAAGTACATAGCACTATTCTGTTAGGGGTACAACTGATAACTAAATATAAATAAGACCTTCGCTTCATGCAGCTATTGTCCAGTGGAAATACAAGAAAAGCAGTTAGATAAATGATTCAAAAAATAAATCAGAAGAAAAGATGTGAAAAATCATATTACAGAGAGTAGACAGGAATGGTATCCTTGAAAGTTCTATTTGATTCCATTTGTTTATTTATGAACTGATTGCACACTGTTTTATAATCAACATCTATGTATAAATTACATAAAATAAATGCATAACCAGATGCAGTTTGAAAAATATATACACACTAAGAACTAACAACACAAACAATATAAATATATATATAAACTTCATTAACCCGAAAAGTTCCTTCATGCAACTTTGTAGTCAATTCTTGAACCACTAGCCCAAGGCACTTACTGATTTTCTTTCTATTGTTATTGTTTTTAGGTACTAGTCAAGTAAACTTCGACTTACAGCTACGCTATATACAACAAAACATAACTCTGCATGGTCCTGCACCATCCTCACTATCCTTGCTATTCTTGAGTCCATCATTGAAGCTACTGTGTCAGTCCATCTTGTTGAAGGTCTTCTCCTTTTTCTCTGACTCTCGATTTTACCAAACCAGGTATCCTTCTCTAGGGAATGGTCTCTTCTGAAAATATGACCAAAGTAAGTGAGATGAAGTATGGACATTTTTCTGGTTACCTAGTGCCACTCTGATAAAAATATACCACAAACGGGATGCTTCAACAATCAGGAGTTCTGGTTCCGGCAAGATGGCAGACTAGGCAGAAGGACTGCACAGACCCTCTTCAACAAAGAAAAGGGAAACCAATTAACAGAGACACAGAAGATAATCTTGGACCCTCGAGCCTTGAAGGGAAGGATACAAAAGTGGACTAAACCCCAACTAGCAGAAGAATTTGCATGAAAATACCAAAAAAGGAGACACACAGAGCTGCGGTCTGGCAGCGATAGACAGCTTGGAGATTCCCGAGTGGTGGTAGGACCTAAGAATTAACCTAA
>NW_006921818.1:142232-152361 GCF_000298275.1 Orycteropus afer afer | reverse complement strand
TGCTGGTCCAATAGAGCCTGGTGTAACCACTGAGACTATGGCCCCTAGCTGCCCTTCATGTCTGGAATTGAACCTACACCTGTGGTTTCCAGCCAAACAAAGTACAGGCATTGTGAGTTAAACATTTACCTCAAGTAGACACACACCCTGGAGAGAACAATCATGGGAGAAGAAAGGGCTGCTTATGCACAGGGAGACAGCTCAGGGCACAGGAGAGTATGGAGGGATGGTCACTGGGAAGAGGTAACTATGGGGAGGAAATGGGAGGGGAGCTGTTGCATTGTAAACTGTGGTCAACTACATGAGACAAAGTATATGTGAACTGCTGTATGGAAAGTGAATTTTCTCTGTAAATCTTCACCCAAATCACAATAAATAAAATAAAATTAAATTAAAAAATCAGGAGTTTAGTCTCTTATGGTTTAAAGGCTTTAAGTCCTAGTTCAAAGTGCCAGGCTCTAGGAGCTGGGTGAAAGCCCTTCAACCGTGGGCTTCAGCTCTGCCTCCTGCTCCTTTTCCACTGAAGCTAGACACATTTCTTCACTCAGACAGCTATTGGCTGCTGAGAATGACAAGCCCAAGTTTGAAAAGTAGAAAGGTACAGTCCTGATGTTACCAAACTACATAGATGAAGGCCATTAATTCAAGTCCACTGAAAATCCTAAGGTCAGCAGTGCATGGCAGGCTGTTGAACAACAACACAGTTACATGCAGGGTTCAAGTGTGCCATAAGCTAGAGACTATTCCCCAAGGATTTTCCTTATATACAAGAAGCAGACCACATCCCTAAACTAGCTACTCAGCTGCTCACAGTAGATTCCACTGTGGAGTTGATTACCAGTCTCATCATGGGGTATAACTTTCGAGACACTCAACCAGACCCAGACAAGTTGACACACAAACTTAACACAGCCATTCTCCCTTCTAAGGAGCATTCTGGCCGCATTTCTTCCAGTACAGATTTGTTTTTCTGGCAGTCCATGGTATTTTCACTATTTTCCACTAACACCACGATTCAAAGGTATTAAGTTTTCTTTTGTCTTCCATAATGTGGTAGTTAAGTTTATGTATCAACTTGTCTGGGCCTAGTTGAGTAGCTGGGCAGCTGGTGGTAGTTATTCCACATGATGAGACTAGCAATCAATCAGTGCCTTGGTGAGATCTACCACAATCAACTGAGTAGCTGTTTTCAGGATGTGGTCTGCTTCCCGTATATAAGAAGCAGCTGTGGGAATGGTCTCTAGCTTATAGTGTACTTGAACCCTGAATGTAGCCATGTTATTGTTCAGTAGCCTGCCATGCTCTGTTGGCCTTGGGGCTTTCAATAGACTTGAATTAATGGCCTGCTGTGTGGTTTGGTAACATCAGGACTGTGTCTTTTTACTTGTCAATCTTGGGTTGTCAGCCTCAGCAGCCAGCAGTTGCTGAGTAAAGAAAAGCCTCTAGCTTCAGTGGGCCAGGAGCAGGAAGCAGATCTGAAGCCCAAAGTTGAGGGGCTTTCACCCAGCCCCTAGAGCCTGGCACTTTTAACTCAGACTTAAAGCCTCCAAACTCTAAGAGAATAAACTCCTGCTTGTTCAAGCCACCCCATTTGTGGTATATTCCTGTCAGAGTGGCACCATGTAACAGAACATATATTAATTGTCCAGCTTTCATATGCATATGAGATGATTGAAAATACCATGGCTTGGGTTAGGCACACTTAACACTTTGAAGAGGTCTTTTGCAGCAGATTTGTCCAGTGCAATATGATGTTTGATTTCTTGATTGCTGCTTCCATAGGTGTTGATTGTGAACTAAATAAAATGAAATCCCTGACAATGTCAGCCTTTTCTCCATTTATCATGATGCTGCTTGTTGGTTCATTTGTAAGGATTGTTGTTTGCTTAATATTGAGGTGTAATCCAAATTGAAGATTATAGTCTTTGATCTTCATCAGTAAGTGTTTCAAGGCATCTTTACCTTCAGCAAACAAGATTGTATCATCTCAATAATTCAGGTTATTAATGAGTCTACCTCAAATCACAATCCCACGTTCTTCTTCCTATAGTCTAGTTTCTTGGATTATTTGCTGAACATACAGATTGAATTGCTTCCTATAAATGTATATTAATTTCTTCTGTTCCACAATTTCATTAAAAAGTACACATTGTAAAATAAGTATACTTTGCTTTTGATTTCCTTTCATTAGCATAAGATTTTTGAGATTCATCTAAATTGTATGTGACAATGATTGATACCATTTTGTGACTGAGTGTTATTTCTTTCTAGGATATATATTTCTTAGAATATATTAAAATATTCCATCAATCTAGTGATGGACATATGACTTGTTTCATGTTCCTGTCTTATTATTATGAATAAATTCTCATGAAAAGCTGTGTATATGTCTTGTATGGAAACATGTTTTCTTTCATCTTGATAATTCTGAGAGCTAGAATTTCTGGGGTATATGGTAAGTTTAAGCCAGGATTTTTCATTCTCACCATTACTGCCATTTTGGACCATATAATTCCGTGTTATGGGAGGCTGTCTTGTATATTCTAGGATGATTAGCAGCATTAGGACTTATCTCTACACAAACAAATGTCAATAGCAACCCATCAGTTATGATAACTAAAAATTGTCTATCCAAAACCAAAATCAATGCCATCAAGTCATTGCAGACTCACAGTGACCTTGTAGCATAGAGCAGAACTGTTCCATAAAGTTTCCAAGACTGTAAATCTTGATGAGCACTTCATCTTTCTTCTGCAGTGATGTTAGGGCATTCCAATTCTCACCTTTTGGTTAACAGCCAAATGCCTTAAACACAGCCTCACCAGATATTTCTAAATCTCCTTTGTGAGACAGAATTGGCACCCAATTGAGAACCACTACTTTAAATAAGAAAATTCCAAACTGTTTTCCTAAGCTATAGTATCATATTAGATCCTGCCAAGAGTATGGGGAAATTCGATTTGCTCCCCTTTCTCATGATAATTTGTTGTCATCAGATTTGTTAAAATTTTAGCCATTGTAGAAGGAATACAGTTGACATGTCTATAAGGTTTTAATTCAAATTTGCTTGACTTTTAGTAATAAAAAACATATTGTTCTAGTCATTATTATGTTTTTCATTTTGAATCCTCTTCAAATATTCCATTTATTTTTAAAAATGTAATTTTAATTGACATAGATTCACAAGCAGTTTTATAAAATAAAAGCGAGATCACATGTAAACATTAATATAATATCACAATCAGAATCACCAATTTTATTCAAATTTCATATTTTTGTTTGCACTCAGTAGCGTGTGTGTGTGTATGTGTGCTTAGTCATAAATAATTATATTCCACATGTAGAATTGTGTATCTACCACAGTCAAAACACTGAATTGTCCCATCACCACAAAGATCCCCATTTTCCATTTATAACCATTCTTTTCTCCAAATTTTCTTTCCTGAACACTGACAACCACTATTTTTTCCCTTTCTATTTTTTTTTTTCATTCTCAAATATATTTTATAAATGATATTACACAACGTATGAGATTTTGGAATTGGTTGTTTCCCTTAGCAAAATTTCCCGAAGACTTGTCCATGTTGCTTTTGTATTAATATTTTATATTCTTTTATTGGTGAGTAGTATTCCATTGTTTGTTGTTACCATTATTTATTTAAACATTTGCCTGTTTAAAGACATTGGGACTATTTTCCAGCTTGGGGATATTATAAATGAAACAAAAGAAGCCCACTGCTGTCAAGTCAGATCCTACTCATAGCAACCCCTCCTTAGGCTTTTGGGGTGGTATCACTATGAAAATAGATTGCTCAAGCTTCCTTCCAGGAGTAGATGGTGGGTTTGAACCCCCAGCCTTCTGATTAGCAGTCAAATGCTTTAGGCACTACACCCCTAGAGCTCCCATAAATAAAACAGCAATTAAGAAATGAGTACAAGGTTTTGAGTGAGCATATGCTTTCATTTCTCTGGGAAGTATGCCCACAACTCTGGTTGGTGGGTCATATGGTAATAGATTGTTTAGGTTTATAAGAAAATCCTTATCAGCATTTGTTGCTATCACTATATATGCCTATACATAATTTAATCTAATTTTAGCCTTGTTGATATGTGTGTTGTGATAGGTCATTGTGGTTTGAATGCACATTTATTTCCCTGATAGCTAATGATGTTAAAAATTTTTCATGTGTTCATTTTCAATTCATATGCTCTCTTCACTAAAATGTCTGCTTATGCTTTTTGCTCATTTTCTTATTTGATTATTTGCCATTGTATTGCTGAGCATTGAGAGTTATTTATCATAACGATCTCAGTGACAGTGGGTTTTGAAATATATTTCATATGTTAATTATTTTTCAGATATGTGGTGAGAAAATATTTTCTCCTAGTTGTAGCATGACTTTTCATGCTGAACAGGATTCTTTATTAAACAAAAAGTTGTAATTTTTATGACTATATTAGGGTCTAGGGCTGGCATAACAAATTACAGTAAAGTTAATGTCTTGAAAAACAACTAAAATTGATTCTTTCATAGTTCTAAAAGTCAGAATACTGTACCCAAGGTGTTGTCAGAGACACATACACTCTGAAGGTTTGGGAGGATCACCCTTACTTGTTTTTTCAAGCTCTTGCTGGCCCCAGGCATTGCTTTTACGTTCCATTCTTCTAAATCACTTTCTGTAAGAGAATGAGAGTCTCAGTCTCAATTTTGATGGGATGCCATTTTATTGTTGGCAGGTGTCCTGACTGATTCCTCTTGCAGGTCAGGTTCAACTGATTTTCTTAAGAGGAATTCCATTTGACCTGGGAGGATGGGGAAGGAAAGAACCTATATGGTCTATCTTCCCATACTAGATTGTTGTCCTTGTTATTATGTGTCATCGAGTCGGACCTGACACATAGTGACCCCTCCTTGGATTTCCGAGGCAGTATCACTACAAAAGTAGATTGCCCCATCTTCCCTCCAAGGAGTGGCTGGTGGGCTTGAACCACCAGCTTTCTGGTTAGCAGTCAAGTGCCTTAGGCACTATGCTACCAGAGCTACTATATTAGGGATCAGGAAATTCCATGTTTAGTAGCTTTCTTTTGTTGGGTGAAAGTATGCAATAGGCCATGTTGCTGTATCATTCCTTCAATTTGGAGACTTTAACAAATTTGACTTTTAACCACCTTTCAGTTTGCCCCATGCCTTCATGGTAAGGCGTCTGATTCCAGATCACATGATTGAGGGTTTGAGTCCCTTTGTGTTTGCTTATATGGAGCTCCAGTGTGTAGTGATTCAGGTATTTGGCTTCTAATCAAGACATTGGTGGTTTAAACCCACCAGCTGCTCTGTGGAAGAAAGATGAGGCAATGTGCTTCTGCAAAGATTTACAGCCTTGGAAACCCAATGGGAGTTGCTATGCATTGGAATTGACTCAGTTGCAGTGAGTTTTGTTTTCTGCTTGGTAGCCACCATTCAGAGTCCCATTTGATTGTCTCTTGTTATTATCATAGCATGTGGTTGTGCTCAAGAGGGTGGAGCAGGGAGGAATATATCTATACCATCTTATCTAGACTTGGATTCCCAGTTATCTTTTAGAACAATTTAAATGGGAGAAAAGAAATTTTATTTTATCATCCTTTACCCCATTTTCAATTATTTGCATGCATCACATATCAGAAAGAACTTTTTTCTCCCTGAAGAGAGAAAGTTCTTTGTAGAGTTTGGATATTATCAATCTATTTTCAGTTTTTAATATCAGGAATTCTTTATTTTCTCCCAATTTTTGCTAATTATTATTCACTGTATATGAATATCTGAGCAAAAAAAAAGAAACAAAACAAAACTTACAATCTGCTGAGTAGATTCCAACTCATAGTGACCCCCTAAAATAAAGTAAAATGGCCCATATGGTTTATAAGACTGTAAATTTTTAAGAGAGAAGACTGTGACATCTTTCTCCCACAGAAGAGCTATTGAGTTAGAAACTCTGAACTTTTTATTAGCAGCTGAGTTCTTTAACCACTGTGCCACCAGTTCTGCTTTGACATCTGTGTAGACATGTTTTATTGTTTATTTTAAAAACATTATTTATTTTCTGTTTCCTTTCAGCACTATGAAAATATCTCTCTGCTGTCTTATAGATTGCATGCTTTCTGAAGAGAAGTTTCTATAATCCTTATCATTGTCCCTTTATATGTAACATAGCTTTTGTTTTTCTCTACTTATTTTAAAAGTGGTCTACTTGTCTTCGTTATTATCACTTTTAAGTATGGCATTCTTGGTTTTGTGCATTTTTTTCTTTTTTGTCTTTATTTTATTTTATTTTTTTAATCTTCAAGTATTACTTCTTCAATATTTATTTATTTTATTCTTTCTTTTTTTTTTTTTTTTCCCGCCCTGCTGTCTCTATCCTCCTGCTGGAACTCCAGCTACTTATATGTTAGCTCATTCAATATTGTTCCATAATTCTTGTCCCAAAATTCTTAGAGCTCTTTGATTTAATATTTTATGTCACTTTTTCCTTATGTTTCTGTCAAGGTAATTTTTAATAAACTTTTTCAGGTTCATTTATTCCTTCTTTGGCTGTGTCAAGTCTACTGGTGAGCCCATTGAAGACATTCTTCTTTTGTGTCACTACATATATATATGTATTTATATTTACTTAATTTCCACCTATCTTACCTTGGCAAGGAGCTGAATGTGTAATAATCCATCAATTGATCATATGCCAGTGTCAGTTAAAGCTAAAGAAAATTAAAATAAGTCCATGAAAGCCAAAAATATGACCTCAGTTATATCCCACTTGAAATTACTGAACATTTGAAGAATAGATTTTATGGAGTGAATACTAGTGACCAATCTATTCTTCAGATATTCAGTAAATTCACACATGAAGGAAGAAAAATAACTTAAAAAAAAAAAAAAAAAAAAAAAAAACAGCAAAGGAAGAAAAGACCAAAATGGATGTCAGAAGAGATTCTGAAGCTTACTTTTGAACATACAAACAAAATTAACAAATTCACTGCCATTTAGTCATATCTGACTCATAGTGACCCCTCCTTTGGTTTCTGAGGTGGTATCACTATGGAAAGAGATTGCTCAATCATCCTTCTGAGGAGTAGATGGTGGGTTTGAACCACCAGCTTCTGGTTAGCACTGAAATGCCTTAGGCATTATGCTACCAGAGCTCCTCTTGAACATAGAATAGCTAAAATGAATGGAAAAAGGATTGGAAGATGGTGTCATACCTGTTGCCCACATGTCTGTTCCCTCTAACATCGTAATGTCTGAAAAATGAGGTACAAC
Organism: Orycteropus afer afer; assembly: GCF_000298275.1. Taxonomy (NCBI): domain Eukaryota; kingdom Metazoa; phylum Chordata; class Mammalia; order Tubulidentata; family Orycteropodidae; genus Orycteropus; species Orycteropus afer. The sequence goes on along the minus strand of NW_006921818.1, from coordinate 145,070 downwards.
AATTTGAAGCAGTTATTCTGGAGGTATCAGCAGCTCATTAAGTTAGAGAAGGCCAGATTTTGTGGAGAAGGGAAAGAAAAAAAAAAAAGCAGAGTAAACAGCCAGAAAAAATAAAAATAATTGAACCTGCCTGGTCAGTGAGCAAGATAGCAATACAGAGAAGCGGAAAACTCTTTTAACAATACTGGAGAAAACCACAGAGAATAAAAGATAAAAGGGACACCAGGGAACCAACAGCAGCTTCAGGGACTTGGACTACTCACAACAGCAGCCTCTGACGGTCACCTTGGGAAATGAGCTGAGTAAGTGGACAACATTTCTGAGAGATAGAGCAGAAACTCCTGTAGCTCAGGTCACTGCTGAGTTGAGAGAAGAAAGGGGTAAGGGAGGAAACTTGCTGCAGGTAGGAGGGCCCGTGGATGAGCTCACAGCACAAGACTTGGATTCCGCTCTTCCAACATAGTTTTTTTATCACAGAGCAGACAGAAGTACAGGGTTTTTGTGGCTTTCTAACCCAAGTGGAAAGAGCAGCCCTTTAACCATTGAGATCTTTGCCAATTTTGAACCAGGGGTCTAAGCATGACAACAAAACATCATCATTGGTAGCCATCCCAAGCAGATTCAAAACAAAATCCTGGAACCAGCAGTAATTAAGGACATGCAGAAAGTAGGGACTCACTACTGGTGCTTTTCTTTCTTTCTTTCTTTTCTTCCTCTTTTCTCTTCTCCCCTGCCTCACCCAATAGAAGAACCACTTTAAGTCATCACAACACCTGCTCATCCCAATTCTAAATCCCCTTCACAACAGAGACCTGCATCCACATTTCCTCAGTGACTCTGTCAACACAAAGAAAACTAAAGAGCAATCCACCACACCTGAATTAAATACCCCAAAAAATAAAGTACACCAGCTCCACCCTTACAAGTCTATTTAAATATAAAATCATGGTGACACAAATCAATACATAATGAACTTTAGCTTCAAAATGTCTAGGAAACAGTCATCCTCAAATCAAACAAATAAATAGGACAGAACAGTATAAATAAAAATCCCAGACCAAAACCTCATTACACATGGAGGAAGAAGAGACAATAGAATTATCCAACAAGGAATTTAGAAGATATGTTTACAGAACTCAACAAGAACTCAAGGAAACCACAAACAAAACCAAGGAGAACAAATACAGTACCCTGGAAGAATTCAGGAAAACCATTCAAGAACAAAAGAACATGATTAATATGTAATTAGAATTTATACAAAAAAAAAGCTCAACTCAACTCAACTCAATGCTGTCCTGCCTGATCCTACTCATAGCAACCCCTCCTTGGTTTTCTGAGGTGGTATCACTACAGAAGTAGACTTCCAAGCCTTCTTTCCGAGGAGTGACTGGTGGGTTTGAAGCTCCAGCCTTCTGGTTAGCAGTCAAATGTCTTAGGAATTATGCCACCAGAGCTCCCCATACAAAAACAGCAGTTAGAAATCCAGAAGATGAACACTACAATTATAGAATTACACAACACAGTGGAAGCACACTGTGTTAGAATAGGCTATAATTGGCTGAATAATGCATTTTCCAACTAGACGATAACACCTTTGATGCCAGCTTATATGAAGAAAAATCAAAACAAAGATTTAACAGAAATGAAGAGAACCTAAAAGTTATATGGGATGACATGAAGAGAAACAACATATACCTCATTGGAATACCAGAACAAGAAGAGTCAAAGAAAAAAAAAAAAAAAACTGAGATAATTTAGGAAGACTTGCTAACAGAAAATTTCCCCCATATCATGATGGAAGAAAAAATATTTGTCCAAGGAGCTCAACAAACTCCATACAGGATAGATTCCAAGAGAAAGTCAACAAACCATATCATAATCAAACTCTCCAAAACCAAAGACAAAGAAAGAATCTTTCAAGCAGCCTAGGAAAAAAGAAACATTGCCTATAATGGATAAACAATCAGAATTAGTTTTGATTACTCAGCAGAAACCATGCAGGCAAGAAAGCAATGGGATGGCATATATAAAACACTGAAGGAAAAGAACTTCCAACCAAGAATTCTATACCTAGCCAAATTGTCCATCAGATATAAGAGTAAAATCAAGACATTCTCAAACAAACAGAAATCAGGGGATTTTGTGAAAACCAGACCAACCTTACAAGAAATGCTAAAGGAAGTACTTCCAATAGAGAACCCAAAACAGAGAAGAACAAATAACAAACAGGATGCATAACATCAATGCTAAAACCAAATCAGAAATAGTTGCTCAAAATAAGCTCATAGAACATTGTACAAAAAGAAACAAGAAAGTCAATCTGAAGATGACATCAGCAACAAAGCAAATAGAGGGAATAAAAGTTCTATGTACTAAACTTCCAAATGAAGGAGAAAACAGGACAATGTCCTCTTAGAAATGACTGTTCAAAAAATTATAGATACAAGAATTCACTCCAAAGTATCCACAGAGAAAATTAACAGTCTCCCTAAGCCAATCCAGAAAGAAGGAAAATATATGGGCTTCATAAGCACAAAATCAACAATAAAGAAGAAAAGAGAGGAAATATTTGTTAACAAAAGGATCTCAGCACAGAAAAGTATTAGGACCAAGGAAATCTCCAACAGCATGACAAAAAACACAATAGAATGGCAGCAATCAGTACATACCTCTCACCAATTACACTTAATGTGAATGGACTAAATGCACCAGTCAAGAGAAAGAGAGTAACAGATTGGATGAGAAAAAAAGACCCATTGATATGCAGTCCACAAGATACCCACCCTAGAGACAAAGAGAAAACAAATTAAACGTTAAGGGGTGGGAAGAATATATGAA
>NW_006921818.1:115579-141711 GCF_000298275.1 Orycteropus afer afer | reverse complement strand
AGACTTTAATACATCACTTTCAAGGAGGGACAGATCAACTAGGAAAAAACTCAACAAAGATACAGAAGAACTCCACAACATAACCAACTCACTTCATAAACATATACAGAGCACTCCACCCAACAAAAGCTACTTTCAGGATTCTTTCTTTTTCTTTGTTTTTGATGAGTTTGATGATGACACGTCTAAATGATTTTCTTTGGGGTCTATCTTGTTTGGTGTTTGTTGGACTTTCTGAATGGATAAATTCTCATCTTTCATCATATCAAGGAAGTTCTCTTCTAACAAATCTTGGACAATTTTGTCAGTGGTTGTCTTTTTCTCTTCACGTTCTGGAATTCTAATTTCATGTAGGTTATTCCTTTTGATGGTATCCTACATGAACCTTCAATTTTCTTCATTTTATTTTGATCTTTTTTCTGATTGATCCATTTTTGAAGAAATATTTAAGTATTTGTTTTCAATCTCACTAATTCTGTCTTCCACTGATTTGATTCTACTCCTTTGCTCATTCAATATGTTATCTATTTCTGAATATTTAGTATTAATCTTCTGGATTTCTCTCTGTAGATTTTGTATCATTTTTAATTTTTCATTTATTTTGTCATTTTGTTCTTGTATTTTGTTCCAAAATTTTTCTAGGGTTTTATCTCTGTTTTTCTTAATTTTGCCAGTGCTATCCTTGATCTATCTCTCAATCCTTTGATGATACCTATGTATAATTATTATGAATTCCTTATCAGGGAGTTCCAATGCTGCTTCTTCCGCAGGGATGTGCTCTGGATCTGTATCCTGCTGTCTTGTTTATACCACTTTATTTTGCTTCTTTGTGTGTACTGTGATGGTCTGTTGTCTATGAGACATTGTGACATTGTTGTATTTAGATCTCTGCTAACTGAAGAGGAGTTAATGTTGAGTCAGGCTCTTTTTGGTGATCATCATAATTGACCAGTTGGTAGAGAAGGAAGTGGTGGCTCTCACTCAGTAAGTGGATCTGCAGGAAGTGTGCATGTGGTTGTATCACACGGGCATGGTTGCTGTTTCACATTCAGTTAGACAAAAACAAAAATGAAAAAATCTCAAAAAAGTAAAAACAACTGGACAAAAAGTACATGGCATAAACACACAGAATCAATCACCAAAAAAAGAAAAGAGAACAACAACAACAAAAATACATGCAATATCTGAGAAGGGTGCAATAAGAGACAAGAGGTAGAGTAGGAGAATAATGAAGAAAAACATTAAAAATGGAAAAAGACTTCTCGTAAGATAACAGAATTGGCAAATAAGCTGCACAGACCCTCTTCAACAAAAAAGAGAAAAAGCAACTGAGAGAGAAACAGAAGATAATCCTGGAGTCCTGAGCTTTGAAAGGAAGTATACAGATATGGATTAGCCACCAATTAGTGGAGAAACCAGAATGAAAACAGTGAGTACAGAGACAGTCAGAACAGTGGACTGTCAGCTACTCTGATGGGACCAAGAACTTGAATATCTCCAAGTGGTGTTGAGACCTGAGAATTGACCTAAAAATCTGCTCTGGTCACCAAGGGGTGTTGATTGGGTTCTCTAGAGAAACACAAAAACCAGCAAAGTGCACATATAGATAGATAGATAGAGGGAGGGAGAGGGAGAGAGAGAAGAGAGAATTTATCTTAGGAAAATGGCTTACAAAAGTACAGAAGCTGGCAAGTCCAAACTCCCTGGAGGAAACTTCGGGCTGGCAGCAGCCTTAGCTTCTGTAAACGCAGGGGGCTGAGCAATTCAAGGCTGGCAGGCAGTACACTGGTTGTTGACTCCAACAAAAGACGAATCCAAGATCTCCAGGCTGAGCGGTGGGCTGCTCCCTCACGGAATTTTGTAGTCCGCACACCAGGGTTCCAATCCCTCAAAGAATGTCTCTCTTCCCAGGATGTCCCTGGATATCTTGGAAGCAAGCCATACCCCTAGGGAAACTCCCCTTGGGCAGACTGGCCACTCAGAACACAGTCATCTGATCCCATCATGGGAACAATAACACAGAACTGGGGTCCAGCCAAGTTGACACACAGCTCCAATTATCACAGGTGGCAAAGACAACTGGACTGGTGGCCTATGACTAGGAAGGGAAACAGCAAGGAGGAAGACAACCTGAGCTGTGGACTTTCAGCTGTGCAGAAGCGCAGCCATTTTATTATTTACAAGCAGTGGCCATTTTTGATATTTAAAGTGACCAAGGGTGCAGTCATTTTGAATGTTTACAAGTGCGAGCCATTTTGGGTATTTAGTGTGACTGAGGGTGCATCCATTTTGAAACTTTACAAGCATTGGCCATTTTGGATTTTAAAGTGACAGCATTCTCATTATGATTCCAGAGACCTAAGAATAGGCTTCATTTGCCAAGAACAGCAGGGACATATGGGAAGGAGATAGGTGGTGAGTGCATAACTGCAGCCAACTAGTGAATGGTGGAGCACAGCACAGTATCCTGCTTATGTAGATAATACACAAACAAAACAAAGAAAATGAAAATCATGGGCATGTCCCCCCAACATTAAATATAAACACAAAAATATTATAATGCCTCAGAGACAACAGAGCATCCCAGTCCACAAAAAGAAGGAAATAAATCAGGAGAAACAAGGGACCAGGACACAGACCCAAAACACATTCCTGAGGAAGATGCAGTTTTGGAACTCCCTGATAAGGAATTCAAAAGAATTATATTCAGGTACCTTCAACAAATTGAGAGACAGATCAACGAAAACACTGACAAAATTGAAGAAAACACAGAAAAAACCCTAGAACAATTTTGAAAGAAAATACAAGAATAAAATGACAAAATAAATAAAAAGTTAGAAATCATACAAAATCTACACACAGAAATTCAGATCAACACTAAATTTTCAGAAATGGATAACACATCAAAAGGGCAAAGGAGTAGAATTCAATCAATGGAAGACAGGATTAATGAGATTGAAGACAAATACCTCAATACTTCTTTGGAAAGGGATCAATCAGAAAAAAAGATCAAAACAAAATGAAGAGAGCCTAAGTATTCATGTCAGATACCATCAAAAAGGATAACCTACATGTAATCTGAATTCCAGAAAAGGAAGAGAAAAAGAAAACTACAGAAAAAAATTGTTGAAGATTTGTTGGGAGAGAATTTTCCTGGTATGATGAAAGATGAGAATATATCCATTCAAGAAGTCCAACAAACCCCAAACAGGATAGACCCCAAAAGAAAATCAACTAGACATATCATCATCAAACTCACAAAAACTCACCAAAACCAAAGACAAAGAAAAACTCATAAAGCATCATGGGAAAAAAAAAAAAAAAGTTGCCATAAAAGGGCAACCAATAAGTCTAAACTCTGATTTCTTGGCAGAAGCCATGCAAGTGAGAAAACAATGGAATGGTATATATAAAACCCTGGAAGAAAACATGTCGAACCAAAGATTTTATAGCCAGCAAAACTGTCCCTCAAATATAATGGTGAAATTAGGAGATTTCTAGAGAAGTAGAAATTAAGGGAATTTGTTAAAACTAGACCAACTTTATAAGAAAGTCCTTTGGATAGAGAAGCACAACAGCAAATAACAATTGACCATTAATACACATGGTGACATAACTCAGAAACCAACACAGTTATAGCAGTATCCAAAGTAAATAAGCCTTCAAGATTATAAACAGGAAACCAAAGACATCAATTGACAAATGAGGACAACTATAAACCAAAAAGTTACAGAACTTCTAAATGATAGGGAAGTCAAGACAAATAGAATTTACTGTTCTAAAGTTGGGGAAAAAAGTTGGGGAAAAACTTAATTCCAAATCACAGGGTAACCTCAAAGAAAAATGAGAAACCTTCCCATCAAAACAAAAAAGAAGACGAGCACGATAATTTAGCAAATGTTAAATAATAGCACCAAAGGAAGTGATAATACGATTCATAAATAAAACGAGCTCAGCACAGGAAATTATACAGAACAAAGAAATCAACACCACAAAAAGCACATAACAAAATGACAGCAACAGATTCATACCTGTTGATAATTATATATCTGACAAGGGACTTATCTCTAAAATTTATAGAAAATGCCAACACCTCAAAAACAAAAAGATTAACAATCCAATTAAAAAATGGGCAGAGGACATTAATAGACACTTCACCAAAGAGGATATTCAGGCGGCCACCAAATACACAAAGAAATGCTCAAGATTATTAGCCATCAGAGAGATGAAAATCAAAACAACAATGACATACCATCTTGCCCCAGCACTACTAGGAAAGTTCAACAAGACAGAAAATAAGAAATGCTGGTGAGGATGTGGGGATATTGAGACTCTCATACACTGCTGGTGGGACTGTAAAATAATACAACCACTGTGGAAAACAATATGGCAATTCCTTAAAAAGCTGGAATTAGAAATATCATTTGACCCAGCAATCTGATTACTAGATATATATCCTAAAGAACAAAGAGCCAGGTAAGAAAAGGTATATGCACACCCATGTTCATTGCAGCACTATTTACAATAGCAAAAAGATGGAAACAACCCACATGGCCATCAACAGAAGAACGGATAACCAAACTGTGGTATATACACACTATGGAATACTATGTAACACTAAAGAATAATGTAGAATCTACAAAACACCCCATAACATGGATGAACTTAGAGGACATTATGCTAAGTGAAATAAATCAATCACAAAAGGAAAAATATAGTATTAGTTCATTATTGTAAAATGTCAAAGAAAGGTTTATATATGGAAGTAAACTTTGTTGGTTACTAGGGGTGGGACGGGAGGGGAGGGAACACTGCAAAAAAAAAAAATTCATTGACCCATGTCACTTTAGTTTTGTGTATTTCAGTGTACATAAACTATAATTCAATAAATTGCATTAAAAAATGTAAAAAGAAAAAAAAATAAATAAATGGGGAGAACCACAAGAAAATGGGAACCAGGAATAGGGAAGAGAGAAACAAATGAGAACAGACGAATAAAGAATATTCCTGGGAAAGGAAGAATAAAGAATAACAATAAAAAGGACAGAGATACTACTACTAATAATAATAATTTTAGAACAGACAAAAACAAACAAATTAAAAATAAATAAATAAAATGAAGGAACAAAAATATTTCTCAGGGCAGGGCAGAGCACCCAGGCTCCATCAAGCCATGAAGACTGGGATGGAACTCCTGCTAGCCCAGGAAAGTGGGTGGGAGTGAGGGATGGCTTCACCTCACTTTACCAAGAGGATGTGGGGTATAAGAGTAACAAGTGGAATATTGGAATTTCCAGTCATTCATGTCCAGAATGCCATTGTGGTGCCTGGCAAGTGGAGCTTATTCTTAGGTCCTTGGTATCTGAGAGAATGCTGTCACTTTAAATATCCAAAATGGTCAAACCACTTGCAAATATTCAAAATGGCTGCACCCTCAGGGCAGCCAAAAGTCCACGGGTCAGCCCATCTCCCTCTGTGCTGCTTCCCCTTTTATTCATCAGCAATCAGTGTAGTCCTCCATGCTGCTTCCAGCTAGCAGGGCCTATCGTTAGGTTAATTCTAAGGTCTTAACAATCCCTTGGAAATATCCAAGCTGTCCTTGCTGTCAGGATCACTGACAGACTACAGCTCCATATGTATCCTTTTTTGGTGTTTTCATTCAGGTTCTTCTAGTAGTTGGAGATAAGTCTACTTTTGATTCCTTCATTTCAAAGCTCAGGGCTCCAGAATTACCTTCTGTACCTGTATTATTTGTTTCCCCTTTTCTTTGTTGAATAGTGTCTATATAGTTTGTCTACCTATCATGCCATCTTACCAGAACTCCTTATCTCTAAAATTTATAGAAAAATTTAACCCCACAACACTAAAAAGACAGACAATCCAATTCAAAAGTGGGCAAGGGACATGAACAGACACTTCACTAAAGACGATATGCTGGCAGCTAAGAAACACATGAGGACTTACTCATGATCTTTAGCCATTAGAGAGATGTAAACTAAAACAATGATGAGGTATCTTCTTACCCCAGCAATAATAGCAGAGCTCAACAGAACAGAAAATAACAAATGCTGGCAAGCTTGTGGAGAGATTGGAACTCTCATACGTTGCTTGTGGGACTGTCAAATGATACAACCATTGCGGAAAATGGTATGGGATTTCCTTAAAAAACTGAAAATAGAAATACCATTTGAACTAGCAATTCCATTACTAGGAACATATCCTGAAGAGGTGAGAGACAGGACATGAACAGACATATCCATGACCATGTTCATCACAGCACAATTCACTATAGCAAAGAGATGAAAACAACCCAAATGCCCATAAACAGATGAATAGATAACCAAATTATGGTACATTCACAAAATGGAATATTATGCTATATTACAAAACAATGAAGAATATGCAAATCATCTCACAATGTGAATGAACCTGGAGGACATTATGCTGAGTGAAATAAGTCAATCAAAGAAGGACAAATATTGTATGAGCCCATTACTGTGAAAAATCAAGGAAGAGTTTGCTTAGGGAAAGGAACACACTTTGTAAGTTACTGGGAATTGGAGGAAAGAAGGGAAAAATTTTGGATCAGTTGCATGCCACATGCTGAGTTGGGAAAGGGGATAAATTGTATGGAAATAGTCTGTGACCAGCATGATAACATTGGGGAAAACATTGCACCAAATTGTGCACCTAAGATGTAGAAGACAGAAGCTAATACTAGTATATCCACAGTACTGCATTACCACTAACACCAAACACCAGGCTACAGATAAATATATAGACAACTAACTAAGCAGATCAGATGGGGTTTGTTGTTGTTGTTATGTACTGTTGAGTTGGACCTGACTCATAGCGACTCTTCCTTGAGTTTCCAAGGCAGTATCACTACGGAAGTAGATTGCCTCATCTTCCTTCCGAGGAGTGGCTGGTGGGTTAGCAGTCAGGTGCCTTAAGCACTACACTACTAGATGGGGTTTGGTGAACGGGAATATACTCTAGACAATGATAGATTCAGCTCAGGATACTCTTTCACAGATGCTAGTGATACAAAATAACCACAATCATTACAGAAGCAACAGAAGACAGACATAGAGCAATGCCTCATAGACAGCCAGACACATTGGGAGAGATAACCACTGGATCTGCTGACTCAGGATCATAGGATTGGTGGACACCAGGCTCAACTGGCATAACATGATACTTAAGAAATCTAGTTCCACAACCTACTTTGGTGAGTAAAAACAGGGGTCTTAAAAGCTTTCGAGTTGGCATCTAAGATGCACCTAAGAGTAAAGAAAACCAAGGACATTTGGAAACAATCAGCCCTAGGATATAATGGACCTCAAGACTAGAAGCACTACATGGTGCCCAGCTACCAATGAGAACCACTTGGGGAGGGATCAAAACTTGAGATCTTGGATAGAAAGGGAGGAAAAAAACATGGAACAAAATTCAAAAACACAATAACGACCAGAATTACTGGTCAGATAGAGCCTGGTGAGACCCCCAATACTATGGCCCTGGGATAAACTCTAGGCCTGGGATAAAACTCACTTCCAAAGGCTGCCTCTCAGCCCAACAGTAAAATACTTATATGTAGAACACCCAACCAAGAGCAATGTACCCACCTACTCTACAGAGATACATCCCTTGGAGCAATTGGCCATGGGGCACCAGAGGGTCAATATTCACATAGAGGAAAAGATGGACAGATAGGAGTGCATAACTAAGAAGGGCACAGGGATGGGGAGGTCACTGTGAAGAGAGAGGAGGAGAGTGAGTTAGGTTTGGAGAAGGTATCTGGGGAGTGAAACCAAATGTACATGAACTGTAATGTCAAACAAATTCTGCCCTGTAAATTTTCACCCAAAACACAATTAAAAAAATAAAATAAAATAAAATAAAGGGAAGAAATATTGAAATACAAGAACTGAACAGAAAAATTCCAAAGGGCAACTTGAGAAGACAGAGTATTTTAATGAGATGTATAAAGACCGAGAGTTAGAAAAGCAGAAGGGAAGAACACATTTAGCATTTCTCAAGCTGAAAGAAACGGAAAAAAAAAAAAAAAAAAAAATCAAGAGGCACTTACTCGTTTATGCCAAGAAATTTTGAAGACAGCTACCTGGCCAACTGACTGGTAGAGATCCCCATTTATGCCCATTACAAAGAAAAGTTATCCAAAAGAATGTGGAAATTATCAAACAATATCATTAATACCTCACAAATAAAATTTTGCTGAAGATAATTCAAAAATAGCTTGAAACAATCTATTGACAGGGAACTTTCAGAAATGCAAACTGGATTCAGAAGTGGATGTGGAACGAAAGATATCATTGTTGATGTCAGATTGATTTTAGCTGAAAGAAAAGAAAACTGTCTACCTGTGTTTCATTGACTATGCAAAAGCACTGGACTATGTTAATCATAACAATTTATGAATAACTTTGAGAAGAATGGGAATTCCAGGACATTTAGTTACTCTCATGAGGAAACTGTACGTAAGCCAAGAATCTGTGGTTTGAATAGAAAAAAAAAAGGACATTACATGGTTTAACATCAGGAAGGGTGTAAGTCAGTGTTGTATCCTTTCACTGCATTTATTCAGTTTGTATGTTCAGCATATAATCAGAGAAAATGGACTATATGAAGAAGAACACAGCATCAGGAATGGAGGAAGACTCATTAACAACATGCCATACGCAGATGACACAGCCCTGCTTGCTGAAAGTGAAGATGATTTGAAGCACTTACTGATGAGGATCAAAGACTACAGTCTTCAGTATGGATTACACTTCAACATAATGAAAATGAAAATCTTCACAACTGGATCAATAAGCAACATCGTGATAAATGGAGAACAGAGTGAAGTTGTCAGAGATTTCATTTTGCTTGGATCCACAGTCAACACCCATTGATATCAAACCTACCAGCCACTCCTCTGAAGGAAGGTTGGGCAATCTACTTCCACAGTGATAGTGCCTCAAAAACACAAGAAGGGGTCGCTGTGAGTTGGATCTGACTCAATGGCAGTGAGTGGTGGTGGGTGTGGAGGAAGACTAATGATGGTTATGTTCATTTAATTTTTTTTGTTCTCCTTTGTAGTATAAATGATGGTTTCATGTGTAAGTGTAATTAAGGAAAGAGTTATTTTCAAAGGAAGTTATTTTATTATTTTTCAACACAAGAATCAGAAGATATTTCTTATTTAACCTTAATATGTCTCACACCTTACATTTCTTGTATTAGCAAAAACTCAAGATAGCATCAGTACATATTTCTTATTCTATCTACATATCAATAGATATGTCAACTCAAAAATGATGACTTGCAGAAAACTACATAAAATTTAAATTATATTTGCCCTTGAAAATGTAATCTTTAAGAGAGTAATTTTGACATTTGTTTTTAAAAATGATGAAAAATTGGAATGTGATTTAATATGATTCTTATAATACAGCTTCCATGCTTTAGGAATACATAAGCTGGTCTTGAAAAAATATTTCTTGTAGTGTATATGTAGAATCTGCTATAATTTTTTGGAGTATTTTTTCTTTAATGACTTTGAACTTAATGTTATATTCAATTTTACATTCTCAGCTACACACTCACGTGTGTGGAGATGTCATTCATTCTATTAAAAATGCTTAAATTCTCCTTAGGTGTTCCATTTTAGATCCTGCATGCCATCAGGGAACTTCACTCTCCTCTCCCTGTCATTGGGTTCTCACTCAGATTACTATGTTTACTATAAAAATGGAACTCACTGCAGTCGGGTTGGTTCCAACTCATAGAGACCCCTTCTTGGGTTTCTGAGGCAGTATCACTATGGGAGTATATTGCTCAGTCTTCCTTACGAGGAGTGGCTGGTGGGTTTGAATCACCCTCCTTCTGGTTAGCAGTCAAATCTTCCTTCTGAGGAGTGGCTGGTGGGTTTGAACCACCTGCCTTCTGGTTAGCAGTCAAATGCCTTAGGTACTATGCCACCAGAGCTCCTATGTCTACTATAGATGGTGTATTTGTCTTAGTACATGTAGACTCAGTAACATTTCAGCTAAATAGATAAAATATATAATTTTCTTCACATATGGAAAATAAGTGATGTTTTTTGAGGCTGTCAATCCATGAAATAGATACTGCAAAAATTTGAAATAATTTTAGTTATTTCTTAGATGCATATATGTTTGTGAAATTCCACCATAGCACCTACCACATATTAAAAGCAAATATGCTATATATTAGTACAAAGACAATGAGTGGAACCACCTGAAATGTACAGATAACTGGCATTGTCAAACTTATATGTTAATATATAATCTAAAAAAAGCATTAATAGAACTTACTAGGACTTTATTCTGAATCACAAGCAATGTTATCATAAACACTCACTTTCCCTAATGTTTAATTAAACCAAAAAACACCCAAATCAATAAAATTGACAAGGCCTAAGGCACTCACTCTTTAGTAAACACTAAGCAATGCCAACTGAACCTGAAACTGTGATCTGCAATAACAAGTGGTTGACATTCTAAGCACGTGTTATTGAATTACAAAACTAGACTGAAAATATATTAATATTGGAAAAGTGTCAAACCTCAGAAATAAATTCTCTGTAGCTTCCTGAAGTTTACAGTTCCATGAGGAAAATGGGAGCTTCTCCTGTGCTTTATTATTTCTAATAAAATAAAGAAGGCTCCTTTAGTAAATCTTGAGCACGATGAAAATTGGAAATCAAGTCTTGGCTGCAAAGTATTTGCATTTCTCTCCTGACCACTGGGGAGATAGCAAGATATTGATGAAACATGGAGAGGGCAAAACAGACATGATCTACTAATTTTCGCATGTTTCTGGAAAAGGATGATTGGCTTAGAATTGTTGAATACTTATGAAGTTTGCTTTCTCAACATCACTTTACAGGTACTACTTGATGCAAAAATTTATAGGAAATTAAAGTCAGTTTTTGAACAAAAGCTTCTTCAGGAGATGCCACAAAGATGTCATGTAGGCTTGGCCAGTCATTAGTACCTCAACTTTTAAGGTCATAGAATGATATTTCTTTGGAGCTCTGGTAGCATAGTTAAGTCCTAAGGCATTTGACTGCTAACCAGAATGGTGGTGGTTCAAATCCACCAGCCGGTCTTTGGAAAGAAGGTTGGGCAATCTATTTCCATAGTGATACCACCTCAGAAACCCAACTGGGTTAATATTTTAGAAAAAGACAGTTCCCAACATTTGTTTAAAAATATTATAATATTTATGAACATTTTATAAAGATAAATTATAACTATAAATTTAAATATGAATATTTTAATCAACAGAAATTATTGAATTAAATATTTTTTCCTCCCTCTGAATAATCATTAACTGGAAATCCAATTGACTGTGAATTCTTTATTAATACTCAAACTGACCTCTATTTCCATACTCCTGACCTTTAATTGCCAAATCCTCTCTTTATTTAACAAGGCATTTAATGTCAACATTCTCTCAGTTTTTAAACAGATGGCATAGAAAAGTTTGTTCTAAAATAAAATACATTTGTCCTAATTGATAGTTAAAAATTAAAAGGTTTCAAAGCTGTCATTTCTCTCAGGACAAAGTCCAAAACCATTTGCATGTAATATAAAGAAATTTAGATGTTGAACCCATGTTACTTTCTAGCATTCACAGTAACCACTTCCTGAATTATATTTTTTTTTTTGTTTTAGTCTAAATGATTTACTGTATTTCTTAATATACCCTACTCTTTCTCATGAGTTTTGCTGCCTTTGCCTTAAAAATCTATATTTCCTTCTTGAAAGCATAAAAACATCATTTTCACTAAATTTAGGAGATAATTAATAATTGGAGGGCCTTTTAGGTCTCTATGTCTTCGAGTGTCATTTAGTAGAACATATAATAATTTTCTATTTTTTTATATTCTCCATTTGTCAAGACTGAAAACAAATATATTGTCAACCACTCAATCTTGGAAGCCAGGTGATACAGATCCAAGTATAGAGGGTATCACCTTCTACTTTGAAAGCAATGGTGAAGCAAATTCATTTTATACAAAGTAAGTATCTTCTACTTAAGAATTCCACTTCATGTTTCAATACACACATGTGTATACTTACACACACCACATTATCCAGTATAATGTCAACAGTGGTGGACATGCTCAACAATATTAACATATTGGCAAATATTCTCTTTTTAACTCATTTATGAATGGTTTGGTAACTCAATTTAGTGGACAAAAACATATTGACCAACTACTAATTGGCCATAGCAGAACATTCCCCATCAATTTAAATGAAATTGAGCAGTTCATACAGAGGTGTTGCTTGAAGATCTATAAAAAAAATTGGTAGCAGAAATTATTCTGCTAACTCAAACTTTTTTTTTTTTTTGACATTTGTCAGGCATCCTATTTCCAGTGTGTTCTTTCTTACACTCATCCGCTTTCTTAGGCTGACATGACGTTTTCCTCCTTACCACTTCGGTAAGTAGTGGCAGTAAACTAAAAGAGAAAACTAAGGGCAGACATGTTCATGTCTGTGACATTTTTACTATTTCCAATACTTGATTTACTCATTTCAGTACTGATTTATTCATTTATTTATTCACCACATATTGTAGAATAAATTACTGAAAAAAACTTATGCTGTAAAATATTTGGCACTGGGGATACAAGAGCATTCAAAGCAGGTATGGTGTGTTCACGGTTCTCAAATAATTGCAGTGGTATAGGAGAGGAGGAAAATCAACTAATAATCCAAAGTTTATGATATATTGGTTATTTGGTCCTGCTGTAAGAGAAATATCACAAGTGGATGACTTTCACAAAGAGAAATTTATTCTCTCAGAGTTTAGGAGGCCAGAAGCCTGAAATCAGAATATTTACTCTAGGGGAAGACTTCTTCCCTCTGTGCCTCTTGGACCTAGGAGGATCTCCATGCGGGGACTCTGGGTTCAAAAGCTGTACTTCACTCCTGTCTCATCTTTCTCAGTGGTACAAATTCCCTGTCTCTCTGCTTGCTTCTCTTTTTATCTCTTACAAATAAAAAGTGTTACAGGCCACACCCCAGGGAAGCTCTCTTTACATCAGAGTAAGGCTGTGAGGGGATAAAGGATTTGCATGCCACCCTAATCCTGTTACAACTGCTTGGCTTATCACATTAGATCACAGCATGAGGAATCATTACATAACTGTCACATTACATAATTACATAACTACTAAACCACTGGGAATCAAGACCCAGTCGAGTTGACACATATGTTTTGGAGACACAATTCAATCCATTATATAGGGTAAGAAGAATTGTAAATGATAATTATGGTGGACTGGGAGATCTTATGACAGACAGAATAACTTAATTTGATCTTAGAAAATTAGAGAATATTTTTCTGAATAAGAAAATTTCTGAACAAATCTAAAAAATGGATTAGATTTCACTGTGTGAAAGGAGAGGGGGAAGACTACATAATCAAAGAAAGCAACAGCATGTTAAGGGGCAATGTGTAACAAAGGACTCAGGTGCATTGAGGGACTAAAGGTACTCTTGTCTGGTAAGCAGGGTGGAGAGTGTAATTGGTAGAAATGAAGTACAGTTGGTGATTAGTCTTATACAGAACATACTAAGGATCTGGGTCTTAATCTACAGAAAGCCTTTAAATAATAAGATGGAGATTTTAAAAATATCATTCTGACAATAGAAAAAACTCAAGAAGGCTAGTAATTAGTTCTTTGTAAAGATTAATAAAACTGACAAACCAATGGCAAACAAAGGAAAGGAGGAGATGCAAATAACATGAATAATAAATGAAAAAGGTGAAGTCAAAACAGAACCAACAGATGTAAAAAGAATATTGTCAAGATAGTATGAAGAACTGTACTCCAAAACTTTGAAAACCTGGAATAAATGAACAGATTTCTAGAAACATACTACTTACCTAAGCTAACAGAGACAGGTAGAAAATTTGAACAGACTCAAAACAAAACAAGAAATTGAATCTGTCAAAGGGGACTAGGTTTGCTGATTTGATAGAGCCTGGTGGAACCACTGAGACTATGGCCACTAGCTGCCTTCAGGTCTGGAATTGAACTCACACCTGTGGCTTCCAGCGAAACAAAAGACAGGCATATGAGTTGAACATTTACCTGAGATAGATACACTCCTTGGAGAGAACAATCATGGGAGAAAGAAGCGCTCTTTATGCACAGGGAGACAGCTCAGGTTGCAGAAGTACATGGAGGGATGGACACAGAGACCATCCTCAAAACTTCTTATATACAGGAAGCAGATCACATACCCAAAGGCAGCTACTCAGCTGCTCATAGTAGATTCTACCTTGGAGTTGATTACCAATCTCATCATGGGAAATACTATATCCAGCTGCCCAGACACTCAACCAGGCCTACCAAGTTGGCATACAAACATAACCATCACATGAAGCAAGCATAACCCTTTACCAAAACCAGGCAAAGATATCACTAGAAAGGAAAATTACATACCAGGCCAATATCTCATGAAAGGAGATGCAAAAATCTTCAACAAAATCCTAGTCAATAGATTCCCAAAAACATGTAATAAATAAATAATGCATCATGACCAATTGGATTTCTTACCAGGTATGCAAAGGTGGTTCAACATTACAAAAACAATCAATGTAATCCATCACATAAGTAAAATAAAGGAAAAGAATCACATGATCATATCAATCGATGAAGAAAATGCATTTGATAAAATCAAACACTCATCCCTGATAAAAGCTCTCAGAAAAATAGGAATAGAGGGGAAATTCCTCCACATAATAAAGGACATATATTTTGTTACCTAGTGGTGCTCTGACAAGAATATGCCACAAATGAGATGGCCTTAACAGGAGTTTATTCTTACAATTTGGAGGCTTTAAGTCCAAGTTCAAAGTGCTAAGCTCTAAGGGCTGGGTGAAAGCTCTCAGCTTTGGGCTTCAGCTCTGCCTCCAGCTCCTGGCCCACTGTGGCTAGAGGCTTTTCTTCACTCAGACAGCTGCTGGCTGCTAAGGCTGTCAAGCCCAAGTTTGGCTAGTAAAAAAGCACAGTCCCAATGTTACCAAACAACAACACAGGTCATTAAGTTAAATCCATTTAAGTCCCAAAGTCAGCAGAGCATGGAATGCTGCTGAACAGCAACATGGCTACATGCAGTATCCAAGCATGCCATAAGATAGAGACCATTCCCAAAGCTGCTGCTTATATGTGGGAAGCAGACCACATACCCAAAGCAGCTACTCAGCTGCTTGTGATAGATCCCACCATGGAATTGATTGCCAGTCTCATCATGGGGAATAACTACAACCAGTTGCCCAGCCACTCAACCAGTCCCAGCCAAGTTGTCACACAAACATAACCACCACAGCATATATGCCAAACTAACAACCAATATTATTTTCAATGGAGAGAGACTGGAACCATTCCCTTTGTGAACAGGGACCAAACAAGATGCCCTCTAACTCTACTTCTATTCAACATTGTACTGGAAGTCCCAGACAGGGCAATAAGGCAAGAAAGTAAATCAAAGGCATCCAGATCAGTAAGGAAGGAGTAAAACTATCCTTATTTGCAGATGATTTGATGCTATACACTGAAAATTCAAGAGACTCAGCAAGAAAACTACTGGAACTTATTGAAAGATCTAGTGTTACGGCAGGATACAAGATTAACATACAAAAATCAATTGGATTCCTCTACACCAGCAAATAGTTCTCTGAAAAGAAAATAAGGAACTTAATAACATTTACAGTAGCTACCAAAAAGAGAAAATACATGAAAATAAATCTTACCAGGAACACAAAAGACCTATACAAAGAAAACTACAAACCACTACTTCAAGAAACTGTAAGAGAACTACCTAAATGGAATAACATACCATGCCATGGATAGGAAGATTGAACATTGTGAAAATGTCAATACTACAGAAAGCAATCTAGACATTCAATTCAATCTCAATACAGACTCCATCAACATTCTTTATAGACTTGGAAAAAAAAATCACTAATATTATATGTAAAGGAAAGAGACTTCAGATAAGAAAAGCACTACTGAAGAGGAAGAACTAAGTAAGAAGTCTCACGCTCCCAGATCTCAAAAACTTCAATAAAGCCACGGTTGTCAAAACAGCCTGGTATTGGTACAATGACAGAGCAGTGGAACAAAATTGAGAACCCAGAAATAGATCCATTGACCTATGGTCAGCTGATTTTTGACAAAGGTCCTAAATTCATTGAATGGGGAAGAAATAGTCTTTTTCCCCAATGGTGTTGGCAAAACTGGGACTCTATTTGCAGAAAAATGAAACAAGAGCTATACTACACACTATATACAAAAAGTAACTTCAGATGGATCAAATAGTTAAATGTGAAACCTAAAACTATAAAGTTCATGAAAGAAAAAATAGGGGCAAACTTAGGAGCCCTGATTTATGGCACAAATAGACTATCAAGCATAACTCAAGATGCACAAAAAGGGAAGATAAACTAGATGATTGGGACCTTCTAAATATTAAATTTTTATGTGCATCAAAAGATTTCTCCAAAAGAGTAAAAAAAAAAAAAAAAGAACCTATAGAATGGGAAAAATATTCAGCAATGACATATAAGACAAAAGACTTATTTCTGAAATGTATGTTGTGGTTGTTGTTATGTGCCATTAAGTCATCTCCAAATCATAGTAACCCCTCCTTGGGTTTCCAAGGCAGTGTCTCTACAGAAGTAGATTGCCCAGTCTTCCTTCCGAGGAGTGGTTGATGGGTTTGAACCACCAACTGTTTGGTTAGCAATCCAGTGCCACCAGAGCTCCCTCTAAAATGTATAGAAAACCCCAACACCTCAATATCAAAAAGACAAACAATCCAATTAAAAAATGGGCAGAAGATATGAACAGACACTTCACCAAAGAAGATATTTGGCAGTCAGAAAACTCATGCAGAAATGTTTATGATCATTAGCTATTAGAGAGATGTGCATCAAAGCCATCATGACATACCATCTCACCCTAGCATTAATAGCAAAGTTCCACAAGATAGAAAGTAACAAATTCTGGTGATGATGTGGAGAGATTGGGAGAATCATCCACAGCTATCGGGAGTGTAAAATGATACAACCACTGTGGAAATCACTATGATGATTCCCTAAACAGTTGGAAATGGAAACACCATTTGATCCAGCAATCCCATTACTAGGTATATATCCTAAAGAAGTGAGAGTCAGGATATGAATAGATATATGCACTCCCATGTTCATCACAGAACTATTCATGATAGCAAAGAGATGGAAACAACCTATGTGCCCATCAACCAAGGAATGGATAAACAAATTATGGTACATACACACAATGGAATATTATGCAACCCTGAAAAATAGTGTAGAATCTCCAAAATACCACACAACATGGATGAATTTGGAGGACATTATCCTGAGTGAACTAAGTCAATTAGAGAAGGACAAATATTGTATTAGTCCACTATTATAAAAAGTCAAGAAAAGGTTGGTAAATGGAAGGAAACTTTCTTTGTTGGTTACCAGCCAGGAATGGCAGAGGAGGGGAGGGAAACTTCCTAAATAGGTTGAAAAAAATACACACACACACACACACACACACACATATAGCCAAAGATTAGTGTTACCAGGTGGTAGGAGAGAGGGGTAAAGGGGAAGCTTTTGTTGGTGCAGCATTGAGTTTGTGATAATGGTGGTGGAAAGTTTTGGAAAAGGATAGCAATAATGGTGGCACAAGATGAAAAATATCATCAATGTCCCTGAGTGAAACCATGCCATGGAAGTTGTTATGTTGGTGAATGTCTTGTTGTGTATATTTTCACACAATAAAAGTAAATATATAAATAGATAGATAGATAGATTATAGAGAGAAGAGATTGTAGATTAGAAAAATATGAAATGAAGAGCTCCAAGGAAAGTTAGTTTCAGAATTCCTGGATATTTTTGTATTCATAGAATTTAGAGTAGTAGTGGCTATGGAGAGCAATTGAGGGAATTTTATAGGCAAAACATGGCTTTTGTGATAGAATTCTTTGATTTTGGGGATTTGAGCTTGAAAGAGAGGCCAGAGGGGAAACTGTTATCAATGCAGATATATTCTAAAATACATTAGAGGCTTCCTTTGGATAAAGAAAATGAGCATTGCCAATGATATACTAAAACCAAAAACTGAACTCACTGCCATCAAATTGGTTTCAACTCATAGTGGTCCCCCATTGGTCTTCTCTGGCAGTAAATCTTTACAGAAGTAGATTACCCCATCTTTCTTCAGTGAAGTGGCTGGTGGGTTTGAACCACCAACCTTCAGGTTAGCAGTGAAATGACAGACAGTATGCCACCAGAGCTCCTTATTATTCACCAGGAATAGGCATAAAGAGGGAATTTCAGGTAAGCTAGTCCTTTACATGACCTTCATCTACACATACAGACACTAATTAAACATCTCCTGTGTGAGTTGATGTCTTAAAATTGCTCTAAAAATTCTAATACAGATTTTTCATTTCTACTTCTAAGTACCAAGATTGTATATATTGCAGATCTTTGCTACTGAATTTAGCTTCACCCACCAGAGATTAATTGCACAAGAAGCTACTGTTTTAAGTTCAGTAACAACTAAGAAAATTAAAATATAGCAGATTCTAGAAAAAAGCTAATTGTCTTGTATTGTTCATATGATGAATCAATAAGGTTATACAGAAGGAGGTAATATCAGAGAATTATCTACTTGATAAGTAACAATTACTGAGTATAAATTATAGCAGGCATTATACAGTAACACCTGACCTACACTATTTAATTAGTATTTCTTAAGATGAATTTCATGGAACACTATCATTATAAGATACTTTGCTAAAATTAGTGTTATGGTCAAATAATACCTGAGAGAGATGCT
Source organism: Orycteropus afer afer (assembly GCF_000298275.1). Lineage (NCBI taxonomy): Eukaryota > Metazoa > Chordata > Mammalia > Tubulidentata > Orycteropodidae > Orycteropus > Orycteropus afer. The sequence continues at coordinate 122,798 of NW_006921818.1, read as the reverse complement.
GTTTAAAATATTTTAACCTACATTTACCAAGCATATATTTTTTTCATTATATTTAATAATACCCCATATAATTAAAATTACACAGAATGAACCAGGGAAAGGCTGATTATATGTCATCTTTACTGTCACGATCTACCACATTTCAACCATTTTAGGTGTTCCTCACAACTTCAGTGAAAAAGTAATAACATACCATCAAGCTATACATTTTCTCCTGTGCATGTCCTCTAATCGCATCCAAACCTTTAGTCACTCATGTGCTTGTTTGTCTTAGTCTAGGTGCCGGATTCCCTAATCATCTTTTTACTCCATAGACCACCAACTTGTCCAAATTCTCAACTGATGAACTGCTTGCCCGTTGGTTGCAATAATGCAGGCCTAAATTAAAACCTGCAATAACATTGCCTTTTCCAGCTCAGGCTGCTTCTTCTCTTGTTGTTGTTGTTGTTGGGTGCCCTCGAGTCATCTCTGACTCATAGCAACCCTTTGCACAGCAGAATAAAACACTGCCTGGTGTGATGCCAGCTCTACAGATCCTTGCTGTACTTTAGTCCATCCCTGTAACCACAGTGTCAATCCATCTCGTTGAGGTTCTTCCCTTCTTTTGTTGACCCTCCACCTTACCAAGCATGACATCTTTCTCCATGGAATGGTCCCTTCTGACCACAATGACCAAAGTAGGTGAGAGGAACTCTGGCCATTCTCACTTCTAAGGAGCATTCTGGCTGCACTTCATCCAGGACAGATTTGTTAGTTCTTTAAGTAGCCCATGGTACTTTCAGCATTCTTTGCCAGCACCACAACTCAAAAGCATAATTTTTCTTCAGTCTTCCTTATTCATTGTCTAGCTCTCACATACATATGAGGTGATTGAAAATATCATGGCTTGTGTCAGGCCCACCTTAGTCCTCAAGGAGGACACCTTTGCTCATCAGCACTTGAAAGAGGTCTTTTGCAGATGATTTGCCCACTGCTATTTATTTAATGTCCTGATTGCTGCTTCATTTGGCGTCAATTGTAGAATCAAGCAATGTGATGACTTTGACAACTTCAATCATTTCTCCATTTATCATGATACTGCTTATAGGTCCAATTGTGAGAATTTTTGTTTTCTTTATATTGAGGTGTAATCCATACTGCAGACTATTCTTCAATCTTCATCAGTAAGTGCTTTAAGTCATCCTCACTTTCAGCAACCAAAATTGTGTCATCAGTGTATATCATAGGTTGTTAATGAGTCTTCTTCCAATCCTGATGCCATGTTCTTCTTCATATAGTCCAGCTTCTCGGATTGTTTGCTCAGCATACAAGTTGAATAAGTATGGTAAAATTATACTACCCTAAAAACACTCCCTTCCTGATTTTAAACCAGAGAGTGTCCCCTTGTTCTGTTTGAAAGACAGTCTCCTAGTCTATGTACAGTTTCTTCATGAGTACAATTAAGTGTTCTGGAATTACCATTGTTCCCAGTGTTAACCATAATTTGTTATGATCCACACAATCAAATGCTATTGCACAGTCAATAAAACACAAGTAATCATCTTTCTGGTATTCTTTGCTTTCAACCAAGATCCATCTGACACTAGCAATGATATCTCTTGTTTCTTGTCCTCTTCTGAATCCGGCTTGCAGTTCTGGAAGTTCTTTGTCAATATACTGCTGCAACAGTTTTTGAATTATCTTCAGTAAGATCTTACTTACATACGACATTAATGATATTATTCAATATTTTCCAGATTCTTTGGGATCACCTTTCTTTGGAATGGATACAAATATGGATCTCTTCCAGTCAGGAGGCCAGATAGCTGTCTTCCAAATCTCTTTGCATAGCAGAGTGAGTGCTTCCAGTGGGGCATCCATTTGTTGAAACATCTCAATGGGTATTCTGTCAATTCCTGGAGTCTTGTTCTTCACCAATTCCTTCAGTGCACCTCTGATTTCTTCCTTCAGTACCATTGGTTCTTGATTATATGCCACCTCCTGAATGGATGAACATCAACAAATTCTTTTTGGTTCAGTGACTCTGTGTATTCCTTCCATCTTCTTTTCATGCTTCCTGCATCATTCACTATTTTGCTCATAGAATCTTTCAATATCACAACTGGAGGCTTACATTTTTTCCCTCAATTCTTTCAGCTTGAGAAATGTCGAAGATATTCTTCCCTTTGGTTTTGTAACTCCAAGTCTTTGGGCATTTCATTATAGTAATTGGCTTTGCGTGTTTGAGCTGCTCTTTGAAATTTTCTGTTCAGCTCTTTTATCTTGTCATTTCTTCCATTTGCTTTAGCTACTCTCCCCTCAGGAACAAGTTTCAGAGTCTCTTCTGATATCCATTTTGGTCTTCTCTTCTGTTATTGTCTTTTTAGTGACCTCTTGCTTTCTTTGTCAATGATGTTCTTGATGTCATCCCACAATTTTTTCTGGTTTTTGTCATTTATGTTCAAAGCATCAAATCTATTCTTTACATGGTCTCTAAATTCAGGAGAGATATAGTCAACATTATATTTTGGCTCTAGTAGTATAGTTTTAATTGTTTTCAACTTCAAGTTGAACTTGCATATGAGCAGTTAATGTTTTTTTTTTTTTTCATAATCCTCTCTTGGCCTGGTTTTGGCTGAAGATCTTGACCTTTTCTATTGCCTCTTGCCACAGATGTAGTCAAGCTGATTGCTATGTACTCTGTCTGGTGATCCCCACATGTATAGCTGCCATTTTTGTTGTTGAAAAATGTATTTACAATGAATAAGTTATTGGTCTTGCAAAATTCTATCATGTGATCTCTAGCATTATTTCTGTCACCAAGGCCAGATTTTCCAACTACCAATGACTCTTCTTTGTTTCCAACTTTTGCATTCCAGTCACCAGTGATAATCAACACATCTTGATTGCATGTTCGGTAAATTTTAGACTATAGAAGTTGACAAAAATATTCAATTTCTTCCTCTCTGCCTGGTAGCATAGTGCTTAAGGCACTTGACTGCTAACCAGAAGGCTGGTGTTTCAAACCCACAAGCCACTCCTTGGAAGGAAGGTTGGGCAATCTACTTCCATAGTGATACTGCCTCAGCAACCCAAGGAGGGGTCACTATGAGTTGGGTCTGACTTGACAGCACACAACAACAACAACCACAACATGCCTTTGGTGGTTGATGCATAATTTTGGCTAATAGTAGTGTTAACTGATCTTCCTTTTAGGCATATGGATATTATCCTATCACTGACAACATTGTACTTCAGGACAGACCTTGAAACATCCTTTGTGATGATGAATGCCATGCATCAATCTTCAAATCATTATTTCAGCATAGTAGATCATACGGTTGTCTGATTCAAAATGGTCAAAACTGGTCCCTTTCAGTTCATTGATGCCTAGGATATCAATCTTCATGTGTTCCATTTCATTTTTGACAACTTCCAATTTTCCTAGGTTCATACTTCATACATTCCATGTTCTGATTATTAATGGATTTTTGCAGCTCTTTCTCCTCAACTTGGGTTGGGTCATGGCAGCAAATGGAGGTCCCAAAGCTTAGTTTATCCATATCATTAAGGGCACTTCTACTCTGATGAGGCAACTCTTTCACATTTGTCTTTTGAGTACCTTACAACCTAAGGGGCTTGTCTTCCTGCAGTGTATCAGACAATGTTTCTGGGCTATTCATAAAGTTACCCAGTAATGTATTATGCAGTGTTTCTGTGCTGTTTATAAGGTTTTCCCTGGCCAATTCTTTGAGAAGTGGATGGTCTCTTTCTTCTTCCTAGTCTGTCTCAGTCTGCAAACTATGTTGAAACTTGTGCACCATGTGCAACCCTGCTGGCATTTGAAATATCGGTGGCACAGCTGTTCGAAACCTCCCCACCCTCCCCTTACCTGGATCCTACCTCTGGCTTTTCTTCCTTCCTGCCTCTTGGGTGGGGCCTGTAACCCTCCCCTTACCTGAATCCTGTCATTTTGTCATCCCTGACTGTCCCATTTGGGTGGGGCCTATCTCCCACCCCTTACCTGGGCCCTGCTGTTTACTTGCTTCTTCTGAGGGTATCACAAAAATGAAAAATGCAGTCTTACACAGTGAACACCAAGAACAACTGGATTCTCAACACTCATCAGAATAGCATTTATTAATTTGTATTCAATATTCACTCCCATTGCCACCAGTAAACATTAAAGATCTTCACAATTTTTTAATTGATTATCTCTAAATATTCTTTTTTTAAAAAACAAAATCATTTTTTATTGTGCTTTCAGTGTAAATTTATGGAGTAAATTTGTTTTACATTCAACAGTTCTTGTACAGTTGATTTCACTCCCCGATTACCATCCTGAACCATAATCCACTCTCCTCCCCTCCTTTCCCTGTGACCCCCTTCCTGTGCCCTTCTCAATTATGCTCCATTGGCCGTCCATCTTTCCCTCCATGTGAATGCTGCTCTTCTGGTGCCTCATGGCCAATTGTTCCAAGTAGTGTATCTACATCGAGTAAGTGAGTGCATCACCCTGGGTTGGGTGTTCTGCATGTAAGTCTTTCTACTGTTGGGCTGATCTTTAGGTTTTCCTCATAAGCTCTTTCAGCCACTCCTCAGAAGGAAGATGGGGCAAACTATTTCCGTAGTGATACTGCCTGGGAAACCCAAGGAGGGGTCACTGTGAGTCGGGTCTGACTCAACGGCACATAACAAAAACAACAGGTGATTTACTAGTCCATGAAGTTCTCACTCACTAAGTAATGTATATCTCCATCCCTCTTCAAACTCCTGTTCCTGTGATTGACTACCTACTACAAATCTCTGCCTGAATATTCTACACAGAGCTCCAATTCAATGCATCTCCTCCATTATCCCTAAACTTTATTTCTCCTCCATTATTCCCATTCTTGCAAAAAGTCCTCACTTCATTATCATGGGCATATCTAAGAAATGTTGATCTCTCACATCCATATCTGAGTATCCTCAAAATCCTGACAGTTCTGTAGCTCCAATGATTCTCAAATCCTTTCTCCACTTTCTTTACCATTGATTTAGTAGCAATCTTTAATATCACTGCAACAATTTCTTAGTAGTCTCCTCACCACCCGTCTTTGTTTTCTGTAATTCACAAACTTTCTGAAATATATACCGGGAAACACTACATCTTGTTAAAATCTATCAGTGCCTCCTAGCATTCAAGAATGAATGTAAACTCCTCAGCTTGACATACAAATCCCTCTTTAGATAGATAGATAGATAGATAGATAGATAGATAGATAGATAATGATTTGGGTGAAAATTTATAAGGCAGATTCATTTTATTCTCAACAGTTTATGCACATTTGGTTTCAAGGTCCTGATTACAATCCCAACAATAAAAAACTCTCTTCTCATTTTTTCCCTCTGACTATGCCTTCCCTTTGTCCTGCTTATCTGTGCATTCCTTCCTGTCTAACTTTCCTTCCATGCAAAAGCTGCCCTTCTGGTATCTTACTGCTGATTGATCTAAGAAGTGTATTTCCCTAGATTAGATGGCTGCATCACCCTGGGGTGGGTGTTCTTGTAGGCCTTTCTACTGTTTGACTAAGGGCTAATCCATGGAAGTATGTCCAGTTCCAGGCCAGAAGGATAATATAGGGTCATTGTCTCAGGAGTTCCCCCAGTCTCTATTTGACCAGTAAATCTGGTTATTTTTTTGTGTGTTGTGAATTTTTTTTCCACCTGTTTCTTCCCACTCTATCCAAGATCTCCAATTTTAATCCATTTCCAAGAGGTTGGCATTTGTGGCTGGGCACTATCTAGTTCTTCATGTCTCAGGTTCATGAAAGCTCAGGTCCTCATGGTCCATCATACCTATGGACAATTTTTTTCCATATGACTAATTTCCCTCATGCTTCCTGGCTCCAGGCAAGCAGAGACCAACAGTTGCATCTTAGATGACCATTTGAAAATTTTTAATATTCTGGTCGCTATTCACCAAAGTAGGGTGTAACTAACTAACTAACTTACTCAGTTTTGTCAAATCAGATCCGACTCATAGTGATCCCTCCTTGGATTTCCAAGGCAGTATCACTATGGAAGTAGATTGTCCAATCTTCCTTCCAGGGACTACCTGGTGGGTTTGAACTGCTGGCCTTCTGGTTGTCAGTCAGATACCTTAGACACTATGCCATCAGAGTACCCAAGTAGGATGTAGAACAATATTTTTATGACTATAATGTTCTGATTGAGCTTGATGTCCCTGCGCACAACTGGTCCCAAGTCCACAGGCCCAGTGACTCTCTCCCTCAAGCTGCTTAGTTGTCACTGAGAAGCTACTCCAGCCTTGTCCTCTTTTTACATCTTACTTCTGTAGTATATAACACTCAGACTGAACTCTGATTCATCTTTTCCTCTTTTTACTCTTCCTTAAAGAATATTCTAATATTTTCATATATGTTGTCCCTAATGCAACCATCATTTCTTGCAGATTTCTTAGATTTCAATATTGGAGCTCTATCATACCGTATTATTTACTTACGAAATAATCTGAGAAGCTGGACTATATAAAGAAGAATGCATGAGGCATCAGGATTGGAAGAAGAGTCATTAACAATCTGCCATACATAGATGACACAACCATGCTTGCTAAAAATGAAGAAAACTTGAAGCACCTACTGATGAAGATCAGATACTATAGCCTTCAGTATAATTGCACCTCAACATAAAGAAAACAAAAGTCTTCACAATTGGACCAATAAGCAACATCATAATCAATGGAGAATAGTTTGAAGTTGTCATGGAATCAAAATTCATTGAGGCAGCAGTCAAGAAATAAAAAAATGTATTGCACCTGGCAAATCTTCTGCCAAACACCTCTTGAAAATGTCTTAGAGCAAAGAAGTCACTTTGAAAACTAAAGTGCACCTGACCCAAGACATTATCTTTTTAATAGCCTCATATGCATTTGAAAGGTGGGAAATGAATAAGGAAGACCAAAAAAAGTTGATGCCTTTGGATTTTGATGTTGGTAAAGACTACTGAATGTACCATGGACTGCTAGAAGAATGAGCAAATCTGTTCTAGAAGTACAGCTGTTAGGTTACTTAGCAATGTGACTAGGCAGACGTTGTCTGTAGTATTTCGGTCATGTTGTCAGAAAGGACCAAACCCGGGAGAGTTATATCATGTTTGGTAAAGTAGACAAACCAAAAACCAAACTCACTACCGTTGAGTCAATTCCAACTCATAGAGACCCCACGTTGGGTTTCCAAGG
>NW_006921818.1:107532-108307 GCF_000298275.1 Orycteropus afer afer | reverse complement strand
TCTTGGACTTATTTTAATTGACTTCAACTTCAAGTTGAACTTGCATATGAGCAATTGATGGTCTGTTCCACAATCAGCTCTTGGCCTGGTATTGGCTGAAGATATTGAGCTTTTCCACCACCTCTTGTCACAAATGTAGTCAATCTGATTCCTGTGTGTTCCATTTGGTGAAGTCCACATGTAGAGCCACCATTTGTATTGTTGAAAAAAGGTGTTTGCAAGATAATATATAGGGTTGGCAGACAATGGTCCTATAAGTTTATGTGAATGATCAGAATTCCCAGGTGTATAGTAGAGCTGACAAGGCGCAAGTTTGTGGTCACTGCTTGGTCACAGCCAGCTACCCAGAGTGACTGAGTAGTTGATCCTGCAGGCTTGGGACCATAGTCACAGGGGATATCAAGCTCAATTGTCATAACATACTAAACAAAACATTGTTCCACCTCCTACTTTGGTGAGTAGCGACTGGGACCTTAAAACCTAGGAAGCTGCCATCTAGATGCAACAATGGGTCTCTCTTTGTCAAGAGCAAAGAAGAAAGAAGAAAACCAAAATTAATGGAAACAGTCAGTCCTTGTAACTGGTACACCATCCGATCTGCAACCTATACAACTATGAGACCAGATGAACTAGATGGTGCCTGACTACCACTTTCATCCACTTGGAAGGGATGTAGGAGATCCTGGATAGAGAGGGAGAACAATGTGGAACAAAACTCAAAATCATTTGGAGGCAAAAAAAAACAAAACAAAACAAACAAACTAACAAAACAAAC
>NW_006921818.1:101714-107432 GCF_000298275.1 Orycteropus afer afer | reverse complement strand
ATGAAGTGAGCTCTGGTAGCATAGTGGCTAAAGCACTTGACTGCTAACCAGAAGGCTGGCAGTTCAAACCCACCAGCCACTCCTCGGAAGGAAGGTTGGTCAATCCTACTTCCGTAGTGATATTGCCTCGGAAACCCAAGGAGGGCTCACTATGAGTCAGGGGCCGACTCGACGGCACATAACAACAACAACAACATCTCTATGAAAGTAGATTGCCCAGTCTTCCTTCCGAGGAGTGGCTGGTGGGTTTGAACCACCAGCTTTCTGGTTAATATTCAAATGCCTTAGGGAGTATGTCACCAGAGCTCACTGGTAAAGTAGAAAGTGATCAAAAAAAGGGGAAGACCATCAATGAGATCGATTGACAGTGGCTAAAACTATGGGCTATATTATGGCAGCAATAGGGAGGATAACTGAGGACCTGGCATTGTTTCATTCTGTTGTAGGCACACCTACAACTTGCTGTGAGTGGGAACCAACTTGACAGCACCTAACAATAACATGTCATATATCTCATTACACTTCTAATTTTACTTAATGTCACCAACATTAAATTTAAGTACTATAAGTGCAGAAACTATATTTGAATATTTTATACTTAGCACTGAACAAGGAGAAGTACATATAAGAAGTGATCTATTAATATTTATATTTATATAACAGAGTTTTTACAAAATATTAACATAGATATCAATTAATTTTGTTTTTCAGAATGATTTTCAGGGAAAAATAAAAGAGAAATTTTTCTGCCTACCCCTCACCCAACAAAAAGTGAAGGACTTGTACTTGAATATCCTAACTCTATATTGATACAATTTCCATCATGCCTTATCATATAAATCAATCCAAGATTGGATTTCATAATAAATAACTTCCATTCTGTATGTCATGGCTTTGACAGGTAAGTTGCTTCAGACCAACATACATTATTCAAATATTAATTCTAATGTATTATGTATAGGAAAAGCAATTGGGAAAAGTCACCAAAAATATACAAATCTGCTCAAAATTTTATATTAAGGCCACAGTGATTTCTAAGTTACTTACATAAAATGACTTACAATTGAAAATTGTGTTCTGCTGCTTGAATAATTTAATGTACTTTAAAGTGATTTTTTGATGTGCATCTCTAATATTCATCTACTACCTTGCTTACTTTTCCACTTCTTTTGGGTTTCTGTTGATCAGAACATTTTCTACCAAAACTCAGGTGTTATGCTGATTTTGAACTTCGTCATATGAAGTGCGATGTTAATGAGTGCAAAGTTAAAGATCCCACAGCCATATTTCCTCCTATTTTCTTTGCTTTTCTCATACTCACTATAGAACTTTAATCTGCTTTCCCGAAGCACCTACCATGAATATTGTGCCTATTGGGATTTGGAGCAGCTAGTTTACACATGAGATTAATTTCTCTGAGCATTTTGTTCATTTTTATAAATAACTTGCTTTAGTAGATTTCTCTCTAAGTGTAGTTCCAGCTCTGACATGCTATGCCACTTTTAAGTAGGGCTGTATTTAACATTTAGGAACAATTACTTAAGAACTACTCACTTAGTAAACTCATTAGATTTGATATAGCTAACAAGGAAAAATAACTTTTCTTGAGCTATATTCATAAAGATACATTACCAGGGAAAATATATTCTATAGAAGATTGTAAACAGTGTTTGGATCAACACTTCAAGTGAGATCACCACTCTTTGCTTTATCTTTTGTTTGACTGGGTCATAAAAGAGTATACATAATAGCACATATGTCATAGGACATAATGGCAAGGTAAGGTGGTGGGGTGGGTATGGTCATCTTCAGGATGTTTACTATTTTATCAAAGCCCTGTGATTATCGAGTTCCCAGAGTCCTGCAGATTCCAAGCTCCCTTCCATGTAGGTGGTATTTTGCTATGGGTTTGAACCCTCTGAAGCTTATCACTTTCTTCAGCAAAGTACTGGCTTACCCTGTACCAATTTGGGCCTGAGACTGGTGATTTAGACATGCATGTTCTCTCCTTTACTCCCATTTGTTTTTAGTGTTTGTCAATCTGTAGTTTTTCCTGAGTCAGAGTCCACGGATGTTCCTTTTATTACAACCCTTATTTGTCTAGTACTCAGTTTCCCTGAGGGGTTGGTTTCTTTTATCTTCTCAACAGTTTCTTTCAAACCCTCAAACCCACCTGTTTCCTGTACTTCTCTTCAGATATTTGCTGCCTGGGATTTCTGTTCACTCTATCCCACTTGTTGGACATTAAGTCCATGACCATTATTCCTCAACCTCTCTGGATTCTAACCAAGCTGGGGGAATCCATAGGGTAGCCATAAAACAAAGAGAATAAGAAATTGACTTATCAATTTAGTTCCAAGAAATCCCAAAGTACAGGAATTTTTGTGTAAGGTTGATTGCAGAACAAATCTGTTACTTTAGGTCTAAATGAGTTTCCATTACTTTGTACAAAGTCAAGATATTTTAACCTTCCTAAAAGAAAAATGGGGTGCCCTGATGGTGCAGTGGTTAAAGAACTCTGCTTTTAACCAAAGGTCAGTGGTTTGAACCCACCAGCTACTCCACAGGAGAAAAATAAGGCAGTCTGCTTCTTTAAAGATTTACAGCCTGGGAAACCTGGTGGGGAAGTTCTATTCAGTCTTATAGGCTCACTGTGAGTGGGCATTAACTCCAAGACAACAGATTTATTTTCATTCAGTAAAATAAATATGAACTTTCTGATGACCACTGACACACATTTTCATCCAGCTGCTTGAAGCACAAAAGACTTGACTTGTAAGAACTGCCCTGACATCATGGGAAATGCAATAGAAAGCAAGCCACATTATTATGCTAAGTGCCTTCTTAATGTACTATCTTGACATATACTTTCTCATTATTAAATATAACAATGAAAGTGTTTTAAAATTTTTTGTTTACTGTAATTTTAACTTTCAAGAAATATTAAAGTGAAAATACAGAGAGTTTCCATGTACTTCTCCCCAACTCCCATATACAATTTCTCCTATTATTAACATAGTGTATTAGTGCAGTGATTGTTTTTGTAAGCTGCTGTAGAGTCAACTCTAACTCATTGTAACCTATGTATAACAGAGAAAAAAATGTTGTATGGTCCCTACAATCATCAGCATGTTCAGTGTCTTCTGTACCAATCCATCTCACTGAGGATTTCCCATGCCCTCATTGTCCGCTACTATACAAAACTTGGTATGTTCCTCTAGCAAATTGTTTTTTGTGATGTTGTGTCTAAAGCAAACACATCAGACAATGCTCTATTGTGATCCCTAAGGTTTTTATACATATTTTTTTGAAATAGATTACTAGATGTTTCTTCCTAGCTCATCTTATTGTGAAAGTTCCAGTGAAAACTATTCACCATGGGCAATCTGGCTGGTGCTTGAAAGACCAATGGCATAGCATCCAGCATCCTAGCACCAGGCAAGCCACCACAGTATGGCAAACTGACAGATGAGTAATGACTTAGTATGGTATATTTCTTACAACTGACAAACCAATATTAATATATTATTAACTAAAGTCCATTGTTGTTGTTGTTGTTATGTGCCGTCTATTTGGATCTGTTTCATAGCGACCCCTCATTGGGTTTCCAAGGCAGTATCACTATGGAAGTAGATTACCCCATTTTCCTTCCAAGGAGTGGCTAGTGGGTATGAACCGCCAGCCTTCTGGTTAGCAGTCAAGTGCCCTAGGAACTATGCTATCAGAGCTCTGCTAAAGTCCATGTTGTTGTTGTTGTTGTTGTTGTTGTTGTTGTTAAGTGCCGTCGAGTTGCACCCGACTCATAGCGACTCCTCCTTGGGTTGCTGAGGCAGTATCACTTCGGAAGTAGATTGCCCCATCTTCCTTCTGAGGAGTGGCTGGTGGGTTTGAACCGCCAGCCTTCTGTTTAGCATTCAAGTTCCTTAGGCACTATGCTACCAGAGTTCCCTTTGTTATATGTATAATATACATATTCAATATTTCAGTATTATATAGCATGATATCAGTGACTTAAAAATGCCTTCCTTGCTTCCTTAAAAATTTGGAAACATAAATACCATTTGATCCAGTAATTTCACTACTAAGAATATGTCGTAAAGATGTGAGTTCCAGGACATGAATAGATATATGCACACCCATGTTCATCACAGCACTATTTACAATAGCAAAGAGGTGGAAACAACTAATTCATCAACAGATGAATGGAGAGTTAAGCCATGGTTCATACACAATAATAGAACTATATGTAACATTAAAGAATAATGAAGAATCAGCAGATCACCTCATACCATGGATTAATGTGGAGGGCATTATGCTGAGTGAAATAAGTCAATAGTAGAGGGAAAATATTGTATGTGTCTGTTATAAAAAAAATCAAGGAAAGATTTACAGAGGGAAAGAAATTTTCTTTGTTGGCTATCAGGTTTTGAGGGGAGAGTGTAAGGGAAGGAAAATAGAGGAATAGTTAAATAATGGGTGTTTATATGGGTAAGGAAAAGGCAATGTAACCAAAGTGTGTGACTAACACATTATCATTAAAACAAAGGAAGACATAGGGAGGTGCCTAAGAAGTACAGGTAATAAAGGTAAGTACTGTTATATACATAACACTGTATTATCAGTAATAGCAAACATTATTCTGTAGGTGAATGCATAGGTAGACAGGCAAGAAGATCAGATATGGCTAGGTGAACAGGACTATACCATGACTGTATATATGTATGGCAGATGATATTACTACATATGTATTTTTATGTGTTCTAAAAATGTCCATAATCAGTATGAACCTTATAGGGGGCAAAGTTAGGATAATTTTTTAGCCACAACTAAGCACCTTGAGAGAGTAAGTCACTCGGCCTGCAAGCTAGAGACCATGTTTGTGGGCAAGATGGAGCTCAATTGCCAGAATATAGTACACAAAAATATTGTTCTACGTCTTACCTGTATGAGTAGTCACAGGGGTGTTAAAAGCTTGCAAGTAGCCGACTAACATACAATGATTGGTCTCTCCTCATCCAGAACAAAGAAGAGAGAAGAAAATCAAAGATTCATGGAAACAGTCCAAAGGACTAAAGAACCATAAGAATTTCACTTTATATAACCCTAGACTGGAAAAACTAGACGATGCCCAACTACCTATGCTAGCCACTGAAAAAGGGATCAAAATTGGAAATACTGGACAGAGTAAGAAAAAAGTGTTGAACAAAATTAAAAAAAATTAAATAAAAACAGGATTACTGATTGGGTAGAGACTGGTGAAACCCTGGAGACTATGGGCTTGGGTCACCCATCAGGCTTGGAGTTGAACTCACCCTTGTGGTTTAACTATCAGCCTGAAAAAAGACAGGCCTACAAGCTGAACAACTGCATCAAAGAGATGAACTGTTGACTTTCCCAATGCTATGTGTCGTCTAATGTCCTGATTGCTGCTTCCATTGGTATCAATTGTAGAAGCAAGCAATGAGAATTCTTTGACAACCTCAATCTTCTCTCCATTTATTGTGATGGTGCTTATTGGTCCAGTTGTGAGGAATTTTGTTTTCTTTATATTGAGACGTAATCCATACTGAAAACTGTGTTATTCAACCTTCATTAGTAAGTGCCTCAAGTCATCCTCACTTTCAGCAAGCAAAGTTGTATCGTCTGCGTATCTCAGGTTGTTAATGATTCTTCCTCCAATCCTGATGCCATGTTTTTCTTCATATAGTCCAGTTTCTC
>NW_006921818.1:94554-99374 GCF_000298275.1 Orycteropus afer afer | reverse complement strand
AATTCTACCATGCAAATTCCAGCATTATTTCTGTCGCCAAGGCCAAATTTTCCAACTACCGGTGATTCTTCTTTGTTTCCAACTTTTACATTCCAGTCACCAGTGATAATTAACACATCCTGATTGCATGTTTGGTCAATTTCAGACTGTAGAAGCTGATAAAATTCTTTAATTTTCTCATCTTTGGCTTTGGTAGTTGGTGCAAAAGTTTGAATAATAGTCATATTAAGGGGTCTTCCTTGTAGGCATATGGGTATTTTCTTATCACTGACAGGATAATATAATAGGTTAATTAGCAATAGGTTAATAGCAATAGGTATCCACCACGTGTTTTCATGGCTTATTTGATCATTTATTTTATCTATGAATAATACTCCATTGTATGGATGTACCACAGTTTATTTATCCTTTCACCTAGTGAAACAACCACATCTTGGTTGTTTCCAAGTTTTGAAAGTTAAGAACAAAGCTGTTATGAGCATCTGTGATCATGTTTTTGTGGGGATATAATTTTCAATCCATTTGGTTAAATATCTACTAGTTTGATTAATGGATCATATGTTAAACTTATGCTTAACTGTCAAAATGTCATGCAAAGTGGCTATACATCTTTACATTCCCACCAGTAATGAATGAGAGTCCTCTGCTCCACATTCTCAATAGGATTTGGTGTTATCAGTGTTTTAGATTTTAACCTTCCAAATAGGTGAATAATGTTATTTCATTGTTTTAATTTATTGCTCCCTAATTACATATGATGTTGACCATCTTTTCATATACCTATTGGTCATCTATATGTGTTCTTTGGTGCAGTTTCTAGTCAGATATTTTCTCCATTTTTAGTTGAGTTGTTTGCTTTCTTATTGTTGAAGTTTATGAATTATTTATATAATCTGATAAAAGTCCAAAAGTCCTTTTCCATATATATATATCCTGAAAATATTTCTCAAATCTGTGCTTTGTCTTTTGTCTTTCATTCCCTTCACAGTATCTTTTGCAGATTAGAATTTTTTTTTTCAATTCTAATGCAGTCCATCTTACCAAATTTTTCTTTCACAGATTGTGCTTCTGATATCTTTTATCCACTGTTTTTCAATAATCTAAAGTAGATAATATTCTTCTTTCAGAAGTTACCAGGAAGAGAATGGTGGAAGAAACTGGAAGGATTAATTCAAACCTCTCTCTTTTATCTGTGGGAGGTGGCAGTGGTGCGCAAGTGCCCTCCTGTGAAAATAAGGGGGACACAATGACTTTTCCTATCTCTCTACCCTGGAAAATATGCCTCAGACTTCATTTTCATGAGAAAGGATGCAATCTTAATGTCCTGGCACATAAGAAGAATATGGTGAGAAAACTAAAAGTTGTAACTTTTGCAGACTGTTTAAATTTTTCTGGGGTAGGGAAGGAGATTGATTGGGATGCATGCTTACAAGTATAAAATATTTGAAGAATTTGGAAAGGGACAATTCATGTGGATAAGGGATTTAGAACTTTTTTACATGGCCCCAGAGATCAGAACTAAGAATAAGGCAAAGAACTTAAAGTGGGAAATGTTTCAGTTCAATAGGGAAAAAACTTTCGAGAAGCCTGAAATGTTCAAAAATGGAATACACTCAGCACACTTGGAAGGCAGTGACTTCTCTGTCAAGGGAAATGAAGACGCAGTGTTTTCAGAGAATCTTGATTGAAATGTTGAAAAGAGGATTTCAAAGACCACAAGGGATATGGGAATCCAGAGCTGTGCTTTTTTTTCCATATCTTATTTTTTTTTCTTCGAAGTCTGAAATTTGGTGTAGAATCTCATGTGATTTTGATGGGAAGAACAAAGTATACAAAAAATATAAAATTGTTATATATATGTATATATATGTCAAATAAAGATGGCTTACTTCAGTGAACACATTTTGCTAAAATTGCTTTCTTATAAGTAAGAGGAAAAATACAAAAATACTATTAAATATAGACAGCTACATTATTGTGCATTTCAATACCCTAATTAGCATCCCAGAGACCCTGCAAAGACAACAGAAACACTTTTTTTTTTTAACCGTTATGAACATTAACAGAACTTTAAACTGAAACTGCTGCATATCAAAATTCTTTTCTTCACTTTGCCTTCTTAACTGCATCTTTCACCTCTAAGTTAGATTAGGCTATATATTACAGGAAACATAAAATAGACCAATGACCTTAAGAAATTCAGAAATGGTGGGATCTTTGATTTTCAGAGTAGTTTAAAAGTAGGATGACTTCAGATGGCTCAGTAGAATGGTTCCTCTGGGAAGTTCAGACCATGGCTATTAGTGTGATTTGTCCACTATGTGGGGCTGATAAAAGACTGCCAATTGCAATACAGAGTATGCTTTGCAGAAACCTTCTCTGAAATGTATAACAGCTTCATCACCCAAGTCAGAAATTACCAGGTATTTTCTAGTCACAAAATAGAGGAGGTCCGATACCCCATTTACACAAAATGAAAGGCCAAGAAAAGATTAAGGTCCAAACAAAACAAATTTCTAAAATCCCTAAGAGTTGTTGAAATTCACAGATCAAGACTTTTCTTGTACCCTATTCTGGCCATTGAAAATGAGGAGACTTTCAAAGAGATGAATTGACATAGTAACCTCAACAACGAGCTCAAACATATCAAAGATCATGGCAATGGCACAGGACTGGACAATGTCTGTTGTTGTTGTTGTTGTTATGTGCTGTAGAGTTGGACCCGACTCATAGTGACCCCTCCTTGGGTTTCTGAGGCAGTATTACTATGCAAGTAGATTGCCCAACCTTCCTTCCAAAGAGTGGTTTATTTATTCTCTGATTTTCAACAGCCAAAAAACTCATTTGATGGTATAGACTGACCAAAATTTCAAGCACTAGATACTGATGAGGCAAAAGCTGAAAGCATATGAATTACAGACTGGAGTTGGTAATAACATCTGAGTAAAGATTAGCATTTTCTATTATTTGGCTATTATATATATATATAGCAAATTTTTTTATATAGCACTATGAGGATATGTAATTATAAAAAAATAAAATAAAATTCAAATAACCCAAACTCATTGCCTTCAAGTTGATTCGACTCATAAAGACCCCTTTTTAGATTTCCAAGGTGGTATCTCTATGGACATATTGCCCAATCTTCCTTCTGAGGAGTGGCTGGTGGGTTTGAACCACCAGCCTTCTGGTTAGCAGTCAAACACCTTAGGCACTATGCCACCACAGCTCCCAAAAAAAGAGACTAGAGAATTTAAATACTTGTATTTTCTTGAAAAGTACTGAAGTTGTCTTCAGTACAGACAAGGCCATTATCTTAAACCAAAAATC
This sequence comes from Orycteropus afer afer, assembly GCF_000298275.1. NCBI lineage: Eukaryota > Metazoa > Chordata > Mammalia > Tubulidentata > Orycteropodidae > Orycteropus > Orycteropus afer. Next base: position 96,044 of record NW_006921818.1, on the reverse strand, counting down.
ATATTTTTTGTATAATATATTTGTATTTTAAAACCTTGCTTTGATATAAATATGATGATTTTGCATTTAAGTAGCTATTTACCTGGTCTAATAAAAAAATTCTAGGTTTCAAAAAATATATAGTTGAGTAGAAAATGCTATTATTTCTTAAGGATCTTGCCCTATTTTTTCATTTACTTCCCATCAAAATAAATTGTATCTACTTTATATTTCCTGTTACGTATGTTGTTGTTCATTGTCATCAAGTTGGCTCCTACCCATGGTGACGATTTGTATATAAAACAGAAGTAAACATTTTCTAGGAGCTCTGGGTAGCATAGTGCCTAAGGCAGTATATCATAGTTCCTAAGACTGCTAACCAGAATGCTCGGAGCTCAAACCCACCAACCACTCTTTGGAAGGAAGGTTGGGCAATCTACTTGCATAGTAATACTGCCTCAGAAACCCAAGGAGGGGTCACTATGAGTCGGGTCCAACTCTACGGCACATAACAACAACAACAACAACAGACATTGTCCAGTCCTGTGCCATTGCCATGATCTTTGATATGTTTGAGCTCGTTGTTGAGGTTACTATGTCAATTCATCTCTTTGAAAGTCTCCTCATTTTCAATGGCCAATTATTTAACCAAATATGAGGTCCTTTTCTAGTGATTGTCTTTCCTGATGAAGTTTCCAAAGTAAGCAAGAAAAAGTCCCACCACACTCACTTTTAAGTGACTATTCTGGTTGCTTTTCTCCTAAGATTAATTTCTTCTTTCTTCTGGTAGTCCATGATATATTTGATATTCTTTGCCAACACCACAATTCAAATGTACTTATTCATGTTCTGTTTTCCTTTCTCATTGCTCAGGTTTTACAAGAACATGAAACAAATGAAAAGACCATGGCTTGAGTCATGCACTTGTCAAAGTTGTATATTTGCTTTTTAGTACATTAAAGAGGTCTTTTGCATCAGATTTTTCCCAATGCAGTGACTTGTTTGTTTTCTTATCTGCTGCTTCCAAGGACATTGATTGTTGGTCAATGCAGAATGAAATCATTGATCTTCTTCATTCATCATGACATTGTTTGTCAGTCCAGTTGTGAGGATTTTTTTTTTTTACATTCAGGTACTTTAAATTGTCTTTATTTATGGGAAGGAAGTGTTATAGTCATCATATTAAAGATTGCTAGTGAGTCTTCCTCCAATTCTGATGCTGCATTTGTCTTTATATATTTCCTTCTCTGATTATTTGCTCAGGATATGGATTGAATGGGAAAGTGAAAGGTTGCTTCAAACTTTTACTATCTTGAATATGTAATATCTCCTTGTACTGTTCAAATGACTGCTTCTTGAGAGAGTAGCACAATAAATGTGGTTTTGATTTCTTATTCTTCATAAAACCATCAATGATTTATTATGATTCTTAACACTCCAAAGATTTTTAATAGTCAATAAAACACAAGTAAACATCTAAACAAAGCAATTAACACACAATATAGAAATAA
>NW_006921818.1:78278-92279 GCF_000298275.1 Orycteropus afer afer | reverse complement strand
TAGTCCTAGTGACTGGTACACCATCTGATCTGCAGCCTATATGACTATGAGACCAGAAGAACTAGATGGTGCCCAGCTACCACTGTCATCCACTTCAAAGGGGATCTATGTAGGAGATGCCTGATAGAGAGGGAGAACAATGTGGAACAAAACTCAAAATCATTGGAGGAAAAAAAGGGGGGGGGGCAAGGTTTGCTTGTCCAATAGAGCTGGGTGGAACCACTGAAACTATGGCCCCTCACTGCCCTTTGGGTCTGGAATTGAACCCACACCTGTGCTTTCCAGCCAAACAAAAGATAGGCATACGAGTTGAACATTTACCTCAAGTAGATGCACTCCTTGGAGAGAACAATCATGGGAGAAAGAAGGGCTGCTTATGCACAGGGAGACAGTTCAGGAGATAGGAGCCCATGGAGGGATGGGCACTGGGAAGAGGTAACTGTGGGTAGGAGGTGGGAGGGGAGCTGTTGCATCATGGTAAACTGTGGTCAATGTCATGAGACAAAGTGTATATGAACTGCTGTATGAAAAGTGAATTTCCTCTGTAAATTTTCACCCAAATCAAAATAAAATAAAAAAATAATAATAAAATAAAAATAAAATGAAAAAAAAAAAAAAGCCTGTTGCTGTCATGTAGATTCTGACTCATAGTGGCCCTATGTGACAGAGTAGAACTGGCCCATGATGTTTCCAAAGTACTAATCTTTATGGGATTTAATGGCCACATATTTCTCCCAAAGAGCAGCTAGTGGTTTCAAACCACTGACCTTTTGATTATCAATCAAGTGCCTAACCACTGCACCATCAGACCTCCTGAAAAACTGTAAAATCTGTTTAAATATATAATGCAATAATACTTCACTATCACATTAATAATTAGGTAGTCCTATAAATACTAGGAGCTCTGGCGGTGTACCTAAAGCATTTGACTGCTAACCAGAAGGCTGGTGGTTCAAACCCACTAGCCACTTCTCAGAAGGAAGATTGGGCAATCTGCTTCTGTAGAGATAATGCCTCAGAAATCCAATGAAGGGTTGCTATGAATTGAATCCATAGCAGTGGATTTTACTTTTGAGTTTTATTTTTATTTTTTTAGTATTGATACTATGGAATTTCAAGTCATGTGGTTTGTTTGATCATATAAATAGTTTATTTTTCCTTAAGAAAACAACTGAAATCATCGAGTATGTCATCCTTTTAATTCTCACTTCCTGCTCTACTACTCCAATTATCTTCAGCACAGAAATTTTTCAGTCAAATTAAAGTGGTAACCTGAAGATTGAAGATTACCACAAGGTTTACAGGTGCCTGGCCATAGTAAGAAACTCTAGGAAAAGGCCCAGTTCCTTTTCCTCTAGTTACGTGATGGAAAACTGGCACAAGTTTCTTTGCTGGTTAATAAGTAGGTATACATAGGTAAAAAAAAAAAAAAAAAGGAAAAATACTTCCTGACACATGTTAGCTCATTTGTTAAAGGTTGGGGTCCTAGTATTATCTTGTAACCTGACTATGACTCAGGGTTGCATATTCATGAGTTCACCCCAGTCACCATGTAATCAGGTAATAGAAACCCCAGAACAAATCCTTTAATATATATATATTTTTTAGCCTGTAATTATTTACTTGTTTCAATCATGGACCTATCCCTACTTCTGTCTTCCCATCTGCAATTGTGATGAATTGACCTACCACCAAACATGATGTTGTGATGATTTTCTCTGTCTTCTGTAGTATATAATGAATACCATGCCTATGATTCTATAGATTTCATCACACTCTGTACTGCATATGTGCTCATGGTCTCTCTCATTCAAATGATTGTCTTTGTCTTATTTAAGGCTTAATAAAAGGAGCTCTATAGAACATTTTTGAGTCTGGAGTCTTTTTGGCTAGCATAGTGGTTATCTAGGAGCTCTGGTGGCATAGTGCCTAAGGCAGCTGACTGCTAACCAGAAAGCTTGCAGTTCAAATCCACTAGCCACTCCTTGGAAGAAAGGTTGGGCAATCTACTTCTGTAGTGATAAACCAAAAACCAAACACACTGCCGTCAAGTTGGATCTGACTCATAGTAACCCCTCCTTGGCTTTCCGAGGCAGTATGACTACAGAAGTAGATTGCCCAACCTTCCTTCCGAGAAGTGGCTTGTGGTTTTGAACCACCAGCCTTCTGGTTAGCAGCCAAATGCCTTAGGAACTATGCTACCAGATCTCCTCGGAAACCCAAGGAAGGGTCGCTATGAGTCAGATCCGACTCGTGTCATGTTTGTAGTGGTTATCTGATTTGCCTTGGAGTTACAGACCATGTTCTATTAGTTTAGTTCATATCTGTGGAAATAATCAATCGCCTCCATTTACTTTGTTTTGAAAGCAAGGAAGGATTAAAATTTATACCATCCTCTGCTCCTGAATTTCTATACTATTTTTATTTCTTTTCTTTTTAGAGGCAGAAACAAGGAGAAAAAAATGAGATGAGCTTCATAACATTACCAATGAAAAAGCCCAAGGTTTGTCTCAAATTGTATAATTTTCTCTTATTTAGTGATAAGACCTTTGAAGTAAGATGCAACAGTTTCTCTAGCATGATCTCTTAGTAACCCTAATTAATCAGAATGAATTTTCAAACAGCATGTTCTTACAGGTTATAATTTCCAAAAATGATTGAGAATATATTTTTGTTCTTATTACAATGCATAAATAGAAAATTGTTATTAGAATATTTTTAACCATTAAATACGCAAGGAGTTGTTTCTTGTCAGAATGAACTTTTTCTAACAAATAAGACTAGGTTGAAGTTTGTGCTAAATTGACAGGCATTGATATTTCTTTATAAAAGTTGCTGCATGTGTGGTTTTTGATCTCAAAAGAAATGTGAATGCCCTGAAGGCAAAACCACTTGTATTCATGATAAAAATTCCTCGAGTTGATTATAATAGCATTTCCAATGTGAAAAATGCATATGTTTTACTCACGGGCAGATTGGTTAGTAAAAATGAACTCTAAAATCATTTTAATGAACAGACAGGATCCTCAGGAATAGTGATGGGAGCTGAAGAGTCCTAAAATTTTATTTAGAAAGGAAAAGTTACACTGAATCTAGAAAAACATATGCAAGTTAATTATTGTTTTAGTGTGTTGCTGTTGTTGTTGTTAGGTAACATCAAGTCAACTCTGGCTCATAGTGACCCTATGTACAACAGAATGAAACACTGGTCATGCGCCAGTCTCACAATCCTTGCTATGTTTGAGGCCATAATTACAGCCACTGTATCATTCCATTCCTATGAGGACCTTTCCCTCTTTCATTGCCCCTCCACTTTACCACACATTATATCCTTCTCCAGACAATGATCACTTCTGACAACATGACCAAAGTAGGTAAGATGAGGGCTGGCCATTCTTGCTTCCAAGGAACATTCTGGCTGCACTTCTTCAAGGGCAGATTTGTTAGTTCTGGCAGTTTTCTTTGGCAGCACCACAATTCAAAAGCATCAACTCTTCCTTGATCTTTCTTATTCATTGTCCAGCTTTCACATGCATATTAGGATATAGAAAACATCATGGTTTTGATCAAGTGCACCTTAGTCTTCAAAGAGACATCTTTGCTCTTTGGCACTTTAAAGAAATCATTTGCTGCTGATATGCCCAGTGCAATATGTCTTCTGATGTCTTCACTGCTGTTTCCATGGGTGTTGATTATGGAAGCAAGTAATACAAAATTTTTGACAACTTCAATCTTCTCTCCATTTATCATGATGCTGCTTATAGGTCTAGGTGTGAGGATTTCCATTTTCTCTATGTTGAAGGATAATCGTTACTGACAAATGCAGTCTTTAATCTTCATCCATAAGTGCTTCAAGTCATTTTCACTTTCAGCAAGGAAGGTTGTGTCATCTGCATATAGCAAGTTGTTAATGGCTCTTCTTCTAATCCGGATGCCACATTCTTCTTCATATAGTTCAGTTCTCAGATTATTTACTCAGCATACAAATTGAATAGGTATCATGAAAGGATACAACTCTGGCACACTCCCTTCCTGATTTTAAACCATGCAGTATCCCCTTGTTCTGCTTGAACCATAGGTTCCTGTTCTATGTAAATGTTCCTCATGAGGACAATTAAGTGTTCTGGCATTCCTGTTCTTCTCAGTGTTATCCATAATTTGTTATGATCTACATAGGCAAATGCCTTTGCATAGTCAATAAAACACAAGTAAACATCTTTCTGGTATTCTTTGCTTTCAGCCAAGATCTATCTGACATCAGCAACGATATCCCTCATTCTATTTCATTTTCTGAGTCCAGCTTGTATTTCTGGAAGTTCCCTGTCAATATACTGCCGTAATCATTTTTGAATTGTCTTCAGCAAAATTCTTGTTGTGTGTGATATTAATGACATTATTCGATAATTTCCACATTCTGCTGGATCACCTTTCTTTGGAATGGGTGAAAATACAGATCTCATCCAGTCAGTTGGCCAGGTAGCTGTCTCCAAATCCCTTGGCATAGATGAGTAAGTACTTCCAGTGCAGCATCCATTTGTTGAAACATTTCAATGGGGATCTCATCAGTTTTTGGAGCCTTGTTTTTCACCAGTTCCTTCAAGTGCAGCTTCAACTTCTTCCTTCAATATCATTGGTTCTTGATCATATGCCACCTCCTGTAATGGATGAACATTGACCAGTTTTTTTTGGTGCAGCAACTCTGTGTATTCCTTTTATCTTCTTTTGATGTTTCCTGCATCATTCAATATATTTCCTATTGTTGTTGTTGTTATGTGCCATCGAGTCGGCCCCAACTCATAGCGACCCCTCCTTGGGTTTCCGAGGCAGTATCACTAAGGAAGTAGGATTGCCCAACTTTCCTTCCGAGGAGTGGATGGTGGGTTTGAACCGCCAGCCTTCTGGTTAGCAGTCAAGTGCTTTAGCCACTATGCTACCAGAGCTCCCATATATTTCCTATAGAATCTTTCAATATTTCAACTCAAATCTTCAATTTTTTCCTTAGTTCTTTCAGCTTGAGAAATGCTGAGCATATTCTTCCCTTTTGGTTTTCTAATGCCAGTTCTTTGTGCATTTCATTATAGTAATTGATTTTGCCTTCTTGTGCTGCTTTTTGAAACTTCTGTTTAGCTCTTTTATCTTGTCATTTCTTCCATTTTCTTTAGCTGTTCTCTCTTCAAGAGCAATTTTCTAAGTATCTTCTGATATCTATTTTGGTCTTTTTTTCCTTTTCTGTCTTTTTAATCAAGGTCATATTTTGGCCCTCATGAATTTGTTTTAATTGTCTTCAGTTTCAAGTTGAACTTGCTTATAAGTAGTTGATGGTCTGTTTCACAGTCAGCTCCTGGCCTTGTTTTTACTACAAATATTGAGCTTCTCCATCTGCTCTTTGCACAGATATGGTGGATCTATTCCTGTGTATCCCATATGACAAAGTGTACATGGGTAGCTACCCTTTATGCTGTTGAAAAAAGATATTTGCAACTAGTTACTCATTGATCTTGTAAAATTCTATCATGTGATTTCCAGTATCATTACTATCACTAAGGCCATATTTTCTAGCTACTGGTGATTCTTTATTTTTTCCAACTTTTGCATTCTAATCACCAGTAATAATAAACACATCTTGATTGCATGTTTGGTCAATTTCAGACTGCAAACCTTGGTCAAAATCTTCAATTTCATCATCTTTGGCTTTGGTGATTGATACGTGAATTTGAATAAGAGTAATATTAACTGGTCTTCCTTGTAGTTGTATGTATATTATCTTATCACTGACAACATGGCCCTTCAGAATAGATCTTGTAACATGGTGATGATAATTACCACACCCCTCCTCTTCAATTTTTCATTCTTGTCATAGTAGATCATATGATTGTCTGATTCAAAATGGTCATAACCAGTCCATTTTAGCTGACTAATGCCTAGGATATCAATCTTTATGCATTCCATTTCATTTTTGACAACTTCTAAATTTCCTAAACTCATACTTCAAATATTATATGTTTGGATTATTACTTTATGTTTGCATATGTCTTCCAATTTTAAGTCATATCACATCAGCAAATGGAGGTCCTGAAAGCTTTACTCCATTCACATCATTAAGGTTAACTCTACTTTGAGGAGGCAGTGTTACCCCAGTTTTATTTTGAGTGCTTTCTGACATGAGGGGCTTATCTTCTAGCATTATATCAGGCAATGTTTCAGGGCTATTCATCAAACTTTCCAGTATTATGTCACACAGTGTTTCACTGCTATTTGTAAGTTTTTCACTGGCCAATTCCTTGAGAGGTGGATAGCCCCTTCCTTCTTCCAGGTCTATCTTAGTCTGGAAGCTCTGCTGAAACCTGTCCACTATGGGTAACCCTGTTAGTATTTGAAATACCAGTGGCATAGCCTACAGACTCATAGCAACATGTAAGCCACCACAGTATGATTTAGAGATATATAAACTTATGCTGTCCAGTATGTATTCATATATGTCTATTGACTTTAAGCTTGAATTACTTAAAATTAAGTAAATTTAGCATTTTAATTCTAATTTGCCCTGACAATTCATTTGTACCCAGTAGGCCCATGTGGCTAAGGCTACCATATTGAACAGTGCTGGTATAGAATATTACTGATTTTGCAGAAATCTCTGTTGATTGTGGTGATGTAGATAGTTTTAAATATTCTTAAAGCCATGCATCTGTAGTTTTGTATACATTTTTGAATTATATGTCTGAATGCTCTATGGATCATGGAAGACCTATTGTTGTGCAAAAATAAATATTTGATTTCTTTGTTTCCTTTCTTCTGATAGAAAGCGAATCTCAAACTCCATCAAATATTCACATGCTCTATTTCCTGCATCCTTCCAAACATAGCTTTAGGAAAAATAACTACTTTTAGCCACTTATAACTTATGACGCATGCCTTCCTTTCTTAACTCAGTAAGAACAGTACCTAAATGGTCTTTTATTTAAGAAACATTAGTTAGCAGGTTCTGACAGATCATTTAGAGAAAATGGGACATTTTATAAAACACCCTTAATAAAGTATATCTTTGCCTATTTATATTCTGGTATTTGGTATAAGTGCTAATAGTTTGACTCTAACAGACTATGATGGAAATCTATCCACCCAATTAGTTATGCTCTGCCCACTGAGTTTAAGTACACTGCTAACAGATATGTAAAGGAGTAATTTATTTACTTGTATCATTTACGTATTCATTGAAAAAATATTATTTATTCTGTGACAGTCATTTTGTTACTTCAGGGGTACAAACACACACATACAAATGTTCCTGCAGTTCAGGAGCTTACAATTTAGAAGGAAATATTACTTTAAACATAATTGACATAGTGAGTAATAGTTTTTTTTTTTTTTCCTTTTTTTTTGTAGATAATGGAAGCAATTTGTTTCAATAAATAATCAAAGCTACCACTAATTGCTTACTATGGGACAGGTGATGTGAAAAATATTTTACATGTATAAACTAAGTAAATGTTCACAATATTATTGTTACTTTAAAATTAAAGATAAGAATGTATAAGGTATTTTATTTACTATTTCAAATTCACATATCTAGGATGAGGCTGAATTCATGCCTCAGAATTATATACACAGATATGGTCAATGATATTGCTACACATGCATTTTTATGTACTTTAAAAATGACCATAGGCAGTTTAAACGTAACAGGAGACAACTTAGGATAAGTCCTAAGTACGTTGAGGGAATAGGTCACTGGGCCTGTGGGCTGATAGGGACATCAAGTTCAATTGTCACAACGTGGTATACAAAACATCTTATTTAGGTGAGTGGTGACTAGAAGCTTAAAAGCTTGCAAGCAGCCATCTAAGTGACAACTATTGTCCTCTCCTTGTCGGAAGCAAAGAGTAGTGAAGAATATCAAGGGTGCGTGGAAACAGTTAGTCCAAAGGACTAATGGACAAGAAAATCTCAACCTATATGATCTCGAGACCAAAAAAACTAAATGGTTCCTGTCTACCAATGCTAACCACTCAGAAAGGGATCAAAATTGGAGATTCTGGATAGAGTGGGATAAAATGTGGAACAAAACTCAAAATCATGGAAAAGACCAGACTTACTGGACTGTAAGAGACTGGCAAAACCCCAGAGAGTATGGTGTCAAGTCACCCTTTGGCCCTAGAATTGAACTCACTTATGTGGCTTAACTCTCTGCCAAACAATAGACAGTACTATGAGCTGAACACCTACACCAGAAAATGCACTCCTTAGCAAAATCATCCATAGGAGATCAGAAGGGCAGCATTTACACAAGGAGAAAGGTAGGGAGGCAGGAATGCATAGGCAAGGAAGACACAGGGAAAGGGAAACCACAGGGAGGAAGTGGGAGGAGAATTATCACACTGTGAGGAATGTAACCAGTGTTACAAAACAAAATATGCACAAACAGTTGAATGTAAAATGAGTTTGCTATGTGCAAGTTCACCCAAAGCAGAATAAAAACTTTTAAATAAATTAAAAAATGAAGGTATAAGGTGTTTAAAATACCATTTCAAATTCATATAAGTAGTGTGCAAATTGATTCTTTCCTCAAACTTACAAGTAGTGATAAGATTAATGGTATGGACAAACTAGTGGTACATACACACAATGGAAAAATATGCAACCCTAAAGGATAACATAGAATTGGCAAAGTACCACATAACATGGATGAACTTGGAGGACGTTGTGCTGAGTGAAAAAAAAATCAATTACAGAAGGACAGATATTATATCAGTCCATTATTGCAAAAAGTAAAGGAAAGTTTACACATGGATGGAAATTTTCTTTGTTGGTTACCAGAGGTGAGAGGGGAAGGTAAGGAACACTATTAGATAGGCAGAGACAAGTATTGATTTGGGTGAAGAGAATGGCAATATATTAAATGTGAGTAATCAACGTGGTGGCGTTGAGCAAGAGGAAGACAAAGAGAGGTGTGTGGGAGGTACAGACAACAAAAGTGAACCCTTTTGTACAAAGAGTACTGTGTTGTCAGTGAAAGCAAACATTGATCTATGTAAGGTTGACAGACTGAACTAATAGGTATCTCCGTGCAGGGGAGACTATGCCCAAGATCATGTATAGGGTTGGCAGACAATGTTTCTACAAGTGTATTTGTATGTTCTGTAAGAGTTCCCAGGTATATAGTGGAGCTGACAAGGGGCATGATTGTAACTGCTTCTTGGTCACAGCCAGCTACCTAGAGAGAGCAAGTAGTTGGACCTGTGATCTCAGGATCATAGTCTCAGGGGACATCAAGCTCAATTTGCATAACATACCACACAAAAACTTTTTTTCACATCCTACTTCAGTGAGTAGCGACTGAGATCTTAAAAGCTTATAAGTGGCCATCTAGATGCAATGACAAGCCCCTCCTCATCCAGAGAAAAGAAGACTGAAGAAATCCAAAAACACATGGAAACAATTAGTCCAAGTGACTGGTACACCACATGATTCACAGCCTATATGACTATGAGACCAGAAGAACTAGATGGTACCAAGCTACCACAGTCAACCACTCAGAGGGGAGATCTAGGCAGGAGATCCTGGAGACAATTGGAGAACAATGTGGAACAAAACTCAAAATCATTAAAAAAAAAAAAAAAAAAAAAAAAGGGACCATGTTTGCTGGTCTGATAGAGCCTGATGGAATCACTGAGACTATGGCCCCTAGTTACCCTTTAGGTCTAAAATCGAACTTCTTCCTGTGGCTTCCAGCCAAACAAAAGACAGACATAGGAGCTGAATGTTTATATTAGGGAGATACACTTTCTGGAGGAATCAATCATGGGAAAATAGAAGGGTTGTGTACACACAGGGAGACAGCTTTTGGGGCAGGAATGCATGGGAGGGAAGAACACAGGGAAGAGGTAACTATGGGGAGGAAGTGGGAGGTGAGCTGTTGAGTTATAGTAAACTGTAGTCAATATCATGAGACAAAGTGTATGTGAGCTGCTGTATATAAAATGAATTTGCTCTGTAAACTTTCACCCAAATCACAATAAAAATTAAAACAAAAAATTAATGGTATGGAGCCTCTGCTATTCCATTTGATTGGGTTGTACACACAAGACATTTATATGTTCTTAGTTGAAAGTCATTAATACAATTTATAGAAGGTAAAGAGTAAACAGGACAGATTAGTTGTGGAAAGCAAAGAGTGAACAATGGGAACAGATTTGACGTGGACCAGTATCTTTCACCCATTTGAGTATCCCACTTAGTGTAAGGGAGGAATCATTTATGTTTAACACTTCTCAAATTACCTATGCCCATTTTTATCTTACTGGTACACCAGAGCAGATGCCCCTGATACAAACCCAAGTTTATCTGACAAAAATAGACTACAACATATTCAGTACCACAGTTCAGTAAGTGCAATGTGTTACTGAAACATAGGTTGAGTTGTCAATATCTCTAATGGGAGCTATCAAGATAAGCTTCACAGAAGAGGTGACGTATGACAGGAATCTTGAAGATGGTATTGGTATTTTTTGGGGGGAGTAATTGAAGGTAAAACAAAACTGAAGGAAGTATGTTCCCATAATCACAGTGACCTGGAAGAATGGCAAATTTTTTAGTTTATCTTAAGCAGAGAGCATTAGAAAATATGTGAGACAGGTGAGGATACAAAGGTGAGTCCCAGAAAAGTAGGAAATGGCCTAGTAAAGCTAATTACTCAGTTAGAACTCTATTATATAATTAATAGTAAAATTATGAATGTCTTTATATAGAGAACTGATCAATATAAAGTTTGCATTTATATTTTTGCATTCATCTAATTTATTTTGCTGAGGGGATAGAACTGTACACCGGATCATTAAAGTTATTATTGCCAAGATAATGGTCTTGCCACTACCCACAGTGAAGAGTCTGAATGCTATACCTTAGAAAGGACAGCTCTTACTCTTTTATAGTTATTTTATTTGTTTATTTTTTACTTAAAAAATGAGACATTATACAATGATAAAGCAAGACTTATATTCAAGGAAGACCAAGTTAAAATAAGCATGTAATATTTTTAACTAGAAGCTTATGAAAGTTAAAAAAAAAATAGATTTTGAAAAATTAAGTATTAGTGAGGTTGGGAGCTCTGGTAGCAAAGTGCCTAAGGCACTTGACTGCTAACCAGAAGGCTGGTAGTTCAAACCTACCAGCCACTCTTGGAAGGAAGGTTGGGTAATCTACTTCCATAGTGATACCACCTTGGAAACCCAAGAAGGGCTCGCTATGAGTCAGGTCCAACTCGATGACACATAACAACAACAACAACAACAGTGAGGTTGGGGGGCATAACAGATACTATCCTATTCTGAGGTGGCAAGGAAGTATTTACACATGTATGATTCCTCATGAAGAAACTGAAATGTATATTAACAACCTTAGATACAATGAGGCTCTTCTTAAAAATTTACTCACAAAACTATTAACTTAAATTTAAAGATGTATATGCACATATTCATTTAAACCTGTTTTAGCCAAAAAACTGAAAACTTGAATACCTCTTGAAATAGAATTTGTTATATAAATATTTATTTTGCTCATAGTTAAAAAGTATTACAGCTCCATATGTACTTAAAAAAACAAACAAACAAACAAACAAAACTGAAAACTATTTCCAAAGTAAAAAGAATATCATGAGAAAGAGCATGAAAATTGTCATCCAAACTTTGCATTTTTTAAAAGAAAAGAGAAATACCAATAATAATACATGTTGGCATATTTACAGGAATTATTAAAAACATTTACCTTTACATTGTGGGTATCTTCAACTGAGGAAATGGATTTGAACAGCGAATTTAAAGTTTTTTCCTCTTCATTATATAATTCCATATATATTTTGTTTTACTTCTGTAAAGTTTTGATTTACTTTTAATCAGAGAGAAACATATTATTTATAAAAGCTATTTACTCAGCTCTTTCTTACTGTAGTTAAGATAACGTTAATACAGTGAGTCCTGCCAAACTCACAGAATTGTGCCAGTTCAAAATAACATTCATTTTTAAGTATAAAGTGCTGTGCAAATGTGATACAAGGATGCTCATTGCTAGGAGCTGGCAAAGTGTGTGATCTCCAAATGATAAATGATGCAATCAATGGATGTAGGTATTTTAGAACCTACTAGCCTCTACAAAGGAAGATGTGGCATTAGGCTTCCATAAAGATTGACTGCCTTGAAAACTTTATAGGATATTTCTACTCTATCGTATACCAAAAATCTCATTGCTATCTAGTGGATTCCACTTCAGAGTAACACTATAGGACAGAGTAGAACTGCCCCATAGAATTTCCATGGCTGTCAATCTTTAGGGAAGAAGCCAGCCTCATCTTTCTCAGCAGGTGGTTAGTTTGAACTACAGACTTTTCATTCAGCAGTTGAGAGCATTAACCACTGTACCACAAGAGCTCCTGCATTCTATCCTATAAGTCAGAATTGACTCCTCGGCAGTGGGTTCGGTTTATACAGCCTTATGCCTGTGTAGATGACAGCTATCTAAAATTAGTTACTAAGCAAGTAATCTAAGAAGCTGGACTATATGCAGAAGGAGGCAGCATTGATATTGGAGGAAGATGCATTAACAACCTCCAGTATTCAGAGAACACAACGTTACTTGCTGAAAGTGAAGATGACTTGAAGCACTTACTGATGAAGATTAACAACTAACCTTCAGGATGGGTTACAACCCAGCATAAAGAAAACACAAATCCTCACAAATGGACCTATAAGAAAATCATGATACATAGAGAAAATATTGACATTGGCAATGATTTCATTTTACTTGAGTACACAATCAATGCCCATGGAAGCAGAAGTCAAGAAAACAAATGGCATATCACACTGGACAAATCTGTTGCAACAACCTTTTTAAAGTGTTAAGAAGCAAAGATATCACTTTATAGATTAGGGTATGTATTTTGGTTACCTTGTGCTGCTTTAACAGATAATACCAAAAATGAATGGATGCCTTTAACAAATAGAAGTTTATTCTCTGAAGATTTGGAAGCTAGAAGTCTAAGTTCAATGTGCCGGGCTATAGAGGCTGGGTGAAAACTCCTCAACTTGGACTTCAGCTCTGCTTCTTGCTCTGGGCCACTGAAGCTGGAGATTTTCTCCAGTAGGCAGCTGCTGGCTGTTTAGGCTGACAAACCCAAGACTGACAAGTAAAAAGGCACAGTCCGGATATTACCAAACCAAATGGCAGGGCATTGATTCAAGATCATTAAGACTCCCTAGATCAGCAGACAACATGGCAGGCTGCTGAATAACAGCTCAGCTACATGCAAGATTCAAGCATGACAAAAGCTGCTGAGCATTCTCAAAGCTTCTCCTTATATACTAGAAGCAGACCACGTCCCCAAAACAGCCACTCAGCTGCTTACAGCAGATTCCACCATGGAGTTGATTGCCCATCTCGTAATGGGGAAATAAGTATAACCACCTGCCAAGCGACTCAAACACAGGCCCAACCAAGTTGACACATCACCTTAACTACCACAGTGCACCTTAACTGAGCCATGATATTTTCAATCATCTTATATGCATGTGAAAGCTGAACAATGAATAAGGAAAACCCAAGATTTGATGTCTTTGAATTTTGATGTTGGCAAAAAAAATATTGAATGTACCATGAACTGCCAGAGAAGGGACAAATATGTCTTAGAAGAAATATCATCAGAATTCTTAGAAGCAAGGGTAGCAGGATTTTGTCTCAGGTACTTTGGACATGTTATTGGGCAGGACCAGTCCCTGGAGATGGGCCTCATGCTTGATAAATTAGAGGTTCATTGAAAAAGAGGAAGACCCTCATTGAGATGGATTGACATATTTGCTGCAACAATGGAATTAAACAGAGCAAAGATTGTGAGGATGGCCCAGGATTGGGCAGTGTTTCATTCTGTTGTAGAAAGGGCTGTTATGTATCAGAAACTATTTAACATTATCTAACAACAAGAAGAAAGTTCATGATATTTTGGAGACTAAGTAA
>NW_006921818.1:74023-78178 GCF_000298275.1 Orycteropus afer afer | reverse complement strand
GTAGTATGGAGAATCAAGCCAAGATGAACTTTAAGATGGCTCTCTGAGAATATACTTTTTCTCTTTGAATAAATAAGGGTGGAGTGTAAATTGTTATTGTTTTTTAAATAATTCCTGGATATTGGTGCTCTTCCTCTGAACGCATTCTCTTACGCATTATTGCATTTTGTCAGGCTTATAACTACAGGCTTTGGATAAAACATGGAAATCAAAATGGTTGCAGAAAAGACAGGGAGAATGAAGATTACCACTGGTATTGTAACCAGAACTCTTACAATCCAGACAAGCATTGTGTTATCTTTACATATAAATCAACAGGAGATTAAATAATGGAAAAGTACTCATAACCAAAATCATCCAATAGGATATCATTATCCCTTCTAGCTTGTAACAAAGGCACTGGGTAAGGCATAGTGTTTTATAGTTCTAACTCTAAAATATGGTGTAAAATCTCACTTGATGCCACTCAGTAGCTGAAAGAAGTGAAAGTTTATCATAGTTGCATTTTTGTAGTTTTTTTTGGTCTCTTGTTTATGTTTAAGGAGCTCTGGTAGCACAGTGCCTAAGGCATATGACTGCTAACCAGAAGGTTAGTGGTTCAAACCCACCAGCCACTCCATGGAAGCAAGACTGGGCAGCTACTTCCATAATGATTTACTGCTTCAGAAACCCAGTGGGGGTCACCATGAGTTGGAATCTACTCAAAGGCAGTAAGTTATTTTTTTTTTTTATTTTTGCTTTATATTTACCATCTACATGGAGCTTCTGTCTTCAATCAGCTCACTATCTACTTGTGAAAATGAATGCAGCTAATTTATAATACCCTATTGAGAACAAATGTGACATGTGTGCATATATTGAGTCACCAGAATAATTGTCTTTTGAAAGAATAGCCACTCAACTAAAAAGAATAAGTATCAACTAGTAGTATCTCACTCTCAGTTTCACAGTTGAAGTACTTTACTTAGAAACACAAAGTCTAACTCTATCTACATAGGTTAGTCCTTCAAAGGATATGTTCTATTTATTTTATAAGCTATTAACCATGATGCACACCTTTTCTGATTTTAAAACACACATTACTCCCTTGTTCTATTCAATGACTACCTGTTGATCTATGTACAATTTCCTCATGAGCACAGTTAAGTTCATATATAGCTGTATATATGTCTACCAAGGATTCCAAGGATCCACGAATCAATCGTCAAAGATTTATTAATGCTATTTGCATAATATAAAATGTAGCAATAAAAATTACAATGTAAATTAGATTACCCTTGAGGGAGTTTTGGTAGCATAGTGGCTAAGGCACTTGACTGCTAACCAGAAGGCTGGCGGTTCAAACCCACCAGCCACTCCTCGGAAGGAAGATGGGACAATCTACTTCCATAGTGATACTGCCTTGGAAACCCAAGGAGGGGTCTATATGAGTCGGGCCCGACTCGACGGCACATAACAACAACAACAACATAAATATATTTAAATAAATAAATAATTGATATTCTGGATAGTACACTAGACAGAAAGTACAATAACATTTATAGGGAATGAAAACCTTACATATTGGGAAAATCAGAGAAGGAGACTGGATTGACTGTTCCCAAGCTGCTCTTGAAGAATTCACATACCCTAAAATGGCAAAAGAAGAAAAATGTTTAGGACAGAAAGAACAGTGAAGAAAAATTCAAAGGTGGAATTGAAACCCCAGAGTACCATTGATAGTGCAATTACTACTATAGTTCCTTGCTTCTAAAAAATGCTTGTGAGTTCTGTAGATGAGGATTTCTCTACCTCAGTACTATTGACATTTGAGCCAAATACTTTCTTGTGGTGGTGGTTTGGCCTGTGCAGTGCAGGATGTTTAGAAGTATCCCTGGTGTCTAAACACTAGATGTCTATATTAATACAACTTCAACACAGGACAACTTGTCACCACCAAGTATTTCTCCAGACATTGCCAAATATACTGTGAGAGTTACTACTCTAAAATGACTCAAATCATGGGCTTTCAGAAAAATACATATTTTTTTCTCTCACTAGTTTGTTGAAGAACCAACTTGGGAGTTAATATGCATAAAAGTATTGGTACTATCAACCCGTTTTCATGTTCACAATTTTTTTTTTTAATTACAAAGCTTAAGAAAATAATAAATATTCATATGTCTTTAGTCTAAATTCATTTTTTCTCAGTATTTTGCCAAGTGCCTAAGATATTTGGCTGCTAACCAGAAGGCTGGTGGTTCAAACCCACCAGCCACTCCTCAGAAGGAAGGTTGGGCAATCTACTTCTGTAGTGATACTGCCTCGGAAACCCAAGGAGGTGTCACTATGTGTCAGATCCGACTCTACGACAGTGGGTTTGGTTTTTTGGGAATCTCCTCTTTTACCCTAAAATTTTAAGTTCATTCAACCATATTGATACTTAAATGTTTCAAAAGTGTAATTTCTAAGAACAAAACCAAAGTGCTTTGTTGGTTCTGTTGGTTTCTACTAACTAAAAGATAGGTGGTTCAAACACACCAAATGTTGCACAGGAAGAAGATCAATCAACTTCCCTATAAATTTACAGCCTTGGAAATTTGATGAGGGTAACTATGAGTTGGAATAGACTCAATGGCAGTGGGAAGAACAATACGATCTCCTTGTAATAATAGAATAAAATTAACATCCTGAAGAAATCACAATACTATTATCTAATATATAACTCTATATTTAAATTTCATAATTTGCCCCAATTGTGACCTTTACAGGGAATTTTTTTTTTTTTTTTAATTCAGGATCCATTTAAGGTGTTACCATTGCATTTAGTTATCATGTTACCTTTATCTTACTTATACATTCATATTCTCTATATAGAAATAGTAAAGAAACAATCAATATGCATATGTCCCCTTCCCATATCTATTCACGGTCAGACATCTTGCCCTAGATGAGTTTAGGCTAATTCTCTGGCTTCTGCATTGTCCAAAATTTCCCAGACTTTTTTAAAGTACATTGTTAAATATAATAGGTAAGTTGGTATCCACAGCAAGGATTTGTCTATTTTTTTTTTTTTTTTCCCCTTGATTAGATTCAAGTTGAATGTTTTGGTAGTAGTGTTACATAAGTAATGATGTTTCCTTCTCTGTTCATTGTATCTAGATATGCATGTCATTTTTATCAATTAAGATTGACATTGAAATGATAAGTTTAATAAAATGATGAACATCCATTCTCTCCAATATAAGAGCCTTTACTATTTATGTAATTAATGTGTTTTTGTGGAATATTTGGGTTTTTTAATATAAGAATATAAACATGAATGAATCTATGCACTGCTCCTTGAATTAAAAATAAATACAACATGTATTATATATATACTACCTATATGTTAAATGGGAGCTCTGGTAGCATAGTGGCTAAGACACTTGCCTGCTAACCAGACGGCTGGTGGTTCAAACCCACCAGCCACTCCTCGGAAGGAAGGTTGGGAAGGTTGGGCAATCCTACTTCCGTAGTGATACTGCCTCAGAAACCCAAGGATATATATATATATATATATATATATATATGAACTTAATATGAATAATTAGATTTTAAATTTTGTCTGGAAAGCCTAAGGGAAAAGGAAGAGAGAGTTGCACAAGAGGTACAGTTGACAAACATAAATACCATTATGTATATAATACTACATTATCAGTAATAACAAACATTAATCTACCAGTGGATACATAGGTAGACAGGCAAGATGACCAGGTATGGGTAGGCAAATGGGTATATACCCCTGACTATATATAGGTTTGACACACAAGACTTTCACATAAATATTAGTATGTGCTATAAAAATGTTCACTCTACTTTTTAAATAATTCTGAAAGCCATCTTGACATATTTTCAGTTTTGAAAGCTGGTGAAGATTGCCTGTGTTTAAAAACTGAAGGTCATTGTGTCTTTTATCCCTTTATGTCTAGTAGCAGGACATTTGACTGCTGAAAAGTTTGTGGTGAAATAACAAAAAAACCTGTGTTAAAGTTTTATGAAGAATTCTGGAGGGTTCCAGCAAGATGGCAGACTAGGCAGAAAGATTGCACAGACCCTCTTCAACAAAGAAAAGGGAAATCAATTAACACAGACACAGAAGATAATCTTGGACCCCTAAGCCTTGAAGGGAAGGAT
>NW_006921818.1:66374-69410 GCF_000298275.1 Orycteropus afer afer | reverse complement strand
CCCTAGCTGCCCTTCAGGTTTGGAATTGAACCTACATCTGTGGTTTCCAGCTAAACAAAAGACAGGTATATGAGTTGAACATTTACCTCATGTAGATACACTACTTGAAGAGAACAATCATGGGAGAAAGAAGAGTTGCTTATGTACAGGGAGAAAGCTCAGGGGGCAGGAGTGCATGGGGGGATGGACACAGGGAAGAGGTAACTACGGGGAGGAAGTGGAAGGGGAGTTGTTGCATTGTCTTAAACTGTGGTATGTCATAGGACAAAGTGTATGTGAACTGCTGTATAGAAAGTGAATTTGCTCTGTACACCTTCACCTAAATAACACACACACACACACAAATCCAGCTGACAGATAAAAAAAAATAATAATAATAATTCTGGCTGAAGCATTGAAAAAGCCTCTATAAATGTCTAATTAATTTAATTTGAAAATAGAGTGTCAGGATGTTTTTCTCAAATTGAGAAAAGATAAGACAGAATAAAAAAAATGGAGCAAAACAAATGAAGCAAGATACATGACATAAGCCTCTGTTCACCAATCACTTTCAGCCTTGTAATTATTGAACTTTTTTTTTTTTTTTTTGTAATGTGGAGTGTACTAATGCAAGATATCTTCTGGATTTGAACTGTGTATTTTGTGGACATAGAATTTAGTTATGCTAAGTGGCATGTACTGAGAAGCAAATAAACCTGGATAGCACAGTTTTTAGTTGGTGTTTTAAAACTCCAGCTTAGCAGTAGTGTCAGAGGCAGGTGAATCAAACTTAGATTCATATGTGCTGAATGAAGGATAGAAGCAAAAGCCTCTGAGATACACCTGTGATGGCATGGGGCTTTGTTTGTCAGGATTGATGGTTTGCAAGGAAGGGCCAGAACAATTTAGTCACCAGGACAGTTACAACTCAATACCTTTATTCTACTTTCATCACATAGGGGAAGAATATTTTCAAGAGAGCACACATGAAAAAGAGTGACTCAATTATAAAATCTGAAAGAATGAATAAAAACAATACATACTTTCTTGGTTCTGGAATATTCTTATCATAAATGTTCCTTATGATTCTTAATTATTAATATATTTAGTCACTACTATATACTCATATTCTTCCTTGTTTTACATATATGTTTTATTAATTTGCCCAGGAATTTTGCAAGTTGTTACTTAAGGGTCTCCGATGATGTAAACAAAGAGGACAAAATATTAGTTAAAAGGATATTAGTTGAAAATATATTGATTGAAACTCTTAGTATTTAAATATATTGCAGATGATTGTTTTTTGGTCATTTTGTTACTCCATGAAAACTATTCTATTAAATATATTTTTGCCTTTTTAAAATTTTCTACAAGGTTTATAATTCATTCATTTAGTTTTTATTCATTAGGCAAATACTTATTGAGCACATACTGTTTATCAGGCACTATAAAGTCATGTCCTTGCCCTCATAGACACTGTGGTAGAGGATGCAAATATTAACTGATGATCAGAAAAATATATCTGTGCAGCTATGACATTTACTGTGAACATAAAAGATAAAGTGCAGTGAGAGTTTTTGCTTAATAAATGTGATCGTGTGAAAATTCTCTGAAAATGAAAAGTGTAGGAATTAACTAATAAAATACATACATAGCTTAGGAAAACAGCAGATGCAGAATTTTACAATGGAAAGAGATTTTTTTAATAACTATGCTGTTAATGAAAACCACTCCAAAAGAGAAAGAGACAAAATGGAGATTACACTGAAAAGACAGATAAAATTATCTTAACATATATGTATAATTTATACTTTTGAACTCACTGTTAATATTCTTTTGAAAGAATTATTTCATTCAGATAAGGGATGATGTTTTGTTCTCTTGGATACTAATTGCCTTTTAATCATAAGTATATGTTCTATATATAATTAAATATATGTGTCTGGGAGCTCTGGTAGTGTAGTGCCTAAGTCATTTGACTGCTAACCAGAAGGCCGGCGGTTCAAATCCACCAGCCACTTTTTGAAAGGATGATTGGGCAATCTAGTTTCATAGTGGTACTGCCTCAGAAACCCAAGGAGGGGTCGCTATGAGATGGATCCAACTCTACAAAAGAGAGTTTTTGTTTGTTTGTTTGTTATATATGCATTGATATAAACATACACACATATAACATTGGAGCACTGATGTCACAACATTTAAGGGATTGGCTGTTAACTAAAACATTGGTAGTTCGAACTACTCCAGAGGCTCCATGGGACAAAGGACCTCATGATTAGCTCCCATAAAGATTACAGCCTAGGAAACCGTATGGTATAATTTTACTCTGTCACATTGGATTGCTATGAATGAGAATTTACTTGACTGATAACTAACAACAACAATGTAATATATATTGCTATTTTTTTTTTAATATGTTTTCATTGTGCTTTTGATGCAAGTTTACAGAGCAGAGTTTGTTTTAACATTCAACATTTTGTGTACACTTGGTTTCAGTCCCCAATACCATCGCCACCCTTACCCACTCTTTTCCCCTCCCTGCCCAGTAACATCTGCCCCCCCTCCTAGAGTCCATCATAGTTATGCACTCCTGTGTGTCCTACATTTCCTTCCTGCAAATGTTCTCCCTCTGGTGCCTTGTGGTGGATTGCTCCAAGGGATACATCTCCATAGTGTGTGTGTGGGTGTGTCACCCTGGTTTGTGAATTTATATTTCTAAAATTTCATGACATATTTCACATTCAGAAATGAAGCTACAGTGAATAGAACTTGCATTCACCATTTGGATGTAGCTTAATTTTTTGTCTATAATAATATTAATGATAAAATTACAGTTCATTCTGAAATAATCTGAAGTCACTAAATATTTAAAAGTTATTATCCTTTATATCTTATCTACAACAAAACACACATAGCACTGCCACCTTGATAGTATAAATATCAAACCTAAGTTTGATCTTCAAGATCTCTTTCAGTAATTGAAATTCAGTTGGATTCCTCTACATCAGCAAAGAGACTGCCGAAAAAGAAAAAGGAAATTAATACCATTTACAATAA
>NW_006921818.1:65526-65976 GCF_000298275.1 Orycteropus afer afer | reverse complement strand
GAAAAACAAAGTAGACAGTCTCATGCTGCCAGATCTCAAAACCTACAACACAGCCACAGTAGTCAATACTGCCTGGTATTAGTACAATGACAAACACAAAGACCAATGAAATAGAATTGAGAACCCAGAAATAGATCCATCAACCTATGTATGATTAGTTATCTTTGACAAATGGCAAAAAACACATTAAATGGGGAAGAGAATGTTTGTTTAATAAATGGTGATGGCATAACTGGATATTCATTTGCAGGAAAATGAAGCAAGATCTGTACTTCACAACATACACAAAAACTAACTCCAGATTGATCAAAGACTTAAATGTGAAACCTAAAACTATAAAGTTCCTCATGGAAAAACTAGGGGCAAATTTGTTGTTGTTGTTGTTGTTTGTCGTTGAGTTGGACCTGACTCATAACGACCCTTCCTTGGGTTTACGAGGCAGTATCACTA
>NW_006921818.1:56485-64999 GCF_000298275.1 Orycteropus afer afer | reverse complement strand
TACATTCATTAGCTATTGTTGTTGTTGTTGTTATGTGTCATCGAGTTGGATCTGACTCATAGCCACCCCTCCTTAGGTTTTTGAGGCAATATCACTATGGAAGTAGGTTGCCCAACCATCCTTCTGAAGAGTGGCTGGTGGGTTTGAACAGACAGTCTTCTGCTTAGAATCAAATGCCTTAGGCACTATGCTACCAGAGCCATTAGAGAGATGCAAATCAAAACAACAATGAGATACCATCTGGCCCCAGAACTAGTAGCAATGTTCAACAAGACAGAAAATAACAAATGTTGGTGAGGATGTGGAGTGATTGGTACTCTCATATATTGCTGGTGGGACTGTTTAATCGTATGATCACTATGCAAAGCAGTATGGTGATTCCTTAAAAAGCTGGAATTAGAAATACTATTTGACCCAGCCATTCCATTACTGGGTATATATCCTAAAGAAGTGAGAAGCATGACAAGAATAGACACATGCACACCCTTGTTCATTGCAGTACTATTTACAATAGCCAAAAGATGGAAGCAGCCTAGGTGTCCGTCAACTAAGGAATGGATAACCAAACTATGGTACACAAGATAATTCTATGCAATTCTAAAGAATAACATAGACTCTGCAAAATACTGCATAAAATAGTGAACTTGGAGGACATTATACTGAGTAAAAGAAGTCAATCGCAGAAGGACAAATAATGCATTAATCCATTATTGTAAAAAGTCAAGGAAAGGTTTATATATGGAAAGAAATTTTCTTTGTTGGTTACCGGGGTGGGAGGGGAGAGGTGGGAACACTATTAGATAGGTAGAGATAAGTATCAATTTGGGTGAAGAGAAGGACAATGTACCAAATATGAGTGATCAACATGGTGGTATTGAGGAAGAGGAAGACATCGCTCTCTGTGTCTTCCCTTCCTAAATGGGAGGTGGTGCAGACAACAAAGATGAATGCTTTTGCACATGCAGTACTATGTTGTCAGTGAAGGCAAACATGAGTATATGGGTGGATAGATGGGTGGACAGGTTGAACTATTAAGTATAT
This sequence comes from Orycteropus afer afer, assembly GCF_000298275.1. Classification (NCBI taxonomy): domain Eukaryota; kingdom Metazoa; phylum Chordata; class Mammalia; order Tubulidentata; family Orycteropodidae; genus Orycteropus; species Orycteropus afer. Next base: position 63,958 of record NW_006921818.1, on the reverse strand, counting down.
CTAAGCAGCAGGAAGTGTACCTAAGACCATATATAGGGTTGGCAGACAATGGTTCTAAAAGTATATTGGTATGTTCTGTAAGAATTCCCAGATATATAGTAGAGCTGACAAAGGACAAGTTTGTAGTCACTTTCTGGCCAGAGCCAGCCACCCAAAGGGAGTGAGTAGTTGAACCTGTGGGCTCAGGACCATAGTCACAGGGATATCAATCTCAATTGTCATAACATACTACACAAAACATTGTTCCATCTCCTACTTTGGCGAGTAGCCACTGGGATCTTAAAAGCTTGCAAACAGGTATCTAGATGCAACGATGGGTCTCTCCTCGTCTAGAGCAAAGAAGAATGAAGAAAGCCAAAGATTCATGCAAACAATTAGTCCAAGCGACTGGTAAATCATGCAATCCTCAGCCTATACAACTATGAGAGCAGAAGAACTAGGTGGTGCCCAGCTACCACTGTCAACCACTTGAAGGGTGATCTATGTAGGAGATCTTCGATAGAGAAAGAGAACAATGTGGAACAAAACTCAAAATCATTTGGAGAAAAAAAAAGGGGGGGTGACCAGCTTTGGTGATCCGATAGAACCTGGTGGAACCACTGAAACTATAGAGCCTAGCTGCCCTTCAGGTCTGGAATTGAACCCACACATGTGGCTTCCAGCCAACCAAAAGACAGGCATATGAGATGAATATTTACCTGAGGTAGATACACTCCTTGGAGAGAACAGTTATGGGAGAAAGAAGGGCTGTTTATGTACAGAGAGATAGCTCAGGGGACAGGAGTGCTTGGAGGGATGGACAGGTGGACAGGGAAGAGGTAACTATTGGGAGGAAATGGGAGGGGAACTGTTTGTTATATTAGGGTAAATTGTAGTTAATATCATGAGACAAAGTGTATGTGAACTGCTGTATGGAAAGTGAATTTGCTCTGTAAATTTTCATGCAGATCACAATTTAAAAAAATTGTAAAAAAAAAAAAGAATGCTGAGGATTCTTGGACAAAATCTGAGACATGTCATCAGCATGTCATTTGCTTTAGGAAAGGAGCAAAATGTACATATCTACCAGTAGGTTAAAAAAAAAAAATCCCTTTCAATAGCTAGACTCGTGCCCTCTCTGTCTTGGCATTGTGTAGCTGTACTGTATACACATTACTATATATTAGTATTTTATGATCTAAGAAAAAATTTACAGACAATTAATATTGATAATTCAATGAATTTTTAATAATTGACATCTCCTTTTAAATCGGCATTTTTCGTTTGCTATTTTTACAGGGGTTATAGCCATCCTTCACCATCTCTACCTCTCAGGATTCTTCAAAACCTGTCTCATGTCACCTAAATCATGAAGTCTTCTCAAAATAGTATAACTGAAGATGATTTGTAACTCTTTTAATCCCCATTACATTTTTTATGTCTTTACTGATAATTTACACCATTCTCTAAGCTTTGTTTATATTGCTCATGTAATCTGTCAGAAGGTAAGTTATTTGAAATTATCCAATCTAATTTACCAAATGGACCTAACATAGTGTCTGGAATATATTTTTGCTGAAATATATTAAATTACACTGTAATACCTGATACAGTATGCATTTAACTTTTGATTTGAAATATGCCACTTCTGATTTGATAAAGCAAAATTCCATTATAAAAAAATATCCTTAGAATTTAGGATGTAATATAAACTGAAATGGTGACTTAGCCTTTAGTAAGGAATAAAGAGCTTTCCAAAACAATGTCTCCAAAAAGTTAAATTATTTGTGTTTGAATGGATTAAAAAACCTACTTCAAGATGGCCTCAGTAATTCATGACCACTTGCCCCTTGAATAACTCCCTCTCACAATGGATAGGTCTGATCTACAAACAACAGCACATAACAACAGCAATACAAACAACAAGATACTGCAGGCACAGTAGAACGTGGCTTCTCAGGCTAAAAGACAAAAGACATTGTGGATTCTAATTTGTCTTCTCTTGGATCGCTCACTCTGTGGGAAGATTGCAACTGTTTGTGAAACATGTTGTTGTTGTTTGCTGTCGAGTCGGACCCGACTCATAGAGACCCCTCCTTGGGTTTCCAAGGCAGTATCACTACGGAAGTAGATTGCCCCATCTTCCTTCCGAGGAGAGCTAGTGGGTTTGAATTGCCAGCCTTCTGTTTAGCAGTCAAGTGCCTTAGGCACTATGCTATCAGATGTAACCTAGTAGAGAGTTCCATGAGGGGAGGAATTTAGTGTTCTGCCAACATCTAGGAAAGAACTAAAGCTCCTGCCATCAGTCATGTGAATATACCATCTTGGAAGCAGATCTTCCAGCTCCAGTTTAGCCTTTAGAGGACTGAAGTCCTGGCCAACAGTTTGCTGGTAACTCATGAGAAATACTGATCCAGAATCACTCAACTAAGATGCATCTGTATTCCTGATACTCAGGCACAATGTGAGATAATAAATGTTTATTGTTTTAAGATGCTCACTTTAGGATAATTTGTAATATTGCAACACATATTTATTACCAGTTTTAATCAATCAGTAAGATAGATAAATACTTAAGGTTTTTTTAATTATGGCTGAAATGCTAAGATAAGCATTTCCTTTGCCTTTTATCTTTTACCCTTCATAAGAGCATTATCACCTTTTAATCACATCATACTAATGAAAATTATAGAATCTTAGAATTATTGTGACACAATTCATAGCTGCTAAGTGATGGAGCTAAAATTCAAATATCTCAAATTTCTGTCTTAACCTTCACTAGCTGTGCTACTGTTGTGAGGTACCATCAAGTCAATCCAACTCATAGTTACCCCATGCACAACAGAATGGAACACTGCCTGGTCCTGCACCATATTCAGTCATTGCTGTTTTATGCCAGTGTTTCAACTTATCTCATTGATGGTCAGATCCTCCCATCATCTGTTTTTTTTTTTTTTTTTTTTTTTTTTTTTTTTTTTTTTTTTGCTGACCCTCTATGTTACCAAGCATGATATCTGTCTCTAGGGACTGATCTTTCCTGATAAGATGATCAAAGCCTGACCATTCTCACTTCTAAGGAGCATTCTGACTGTACATCCTCCAAGACAGATCTGCTCATTCTTCATGCAGTACATGGTCTATTTAATATTCCTCTCCAACATCATATTTCAAAGGTCTTACTTATTCATTGTTCAGCTTTTGCATGTATAAAAGGGTATTGAAAATTCCATGAGTTGAGTCAGGTGCTCCTTAGTCCTGAACCTGACATCTTTGCTCTTTAAAGAGGTTTATTGCTGCAGATTTGCCCAGTGCAATACATAGTGGATTTCTTGACTGCTGCTTCCATGGGTATTGATTGTGAATTGAAACAATATGAAATCCCTCACAACTTCAAAATTTTCTTCATTTACTAAGATGTTGTTTATTGAACAAGTTGTGAGAAGTTTTCTTTTCTTTATGGTTTGGTATGATACATACTGGAGGCTGTAATCCATTACTGAGGCTACACAGATGTTTGTTCCCTGAGTGTTCCTATTCAAGTGACCCAAAGATGTGTAAAGGAGATAGAATATTTATTGAATAGCTTAAAAATAATCATGGTCATAGTGGACATTAACCTTAATTTAACTGTTAAGATAATTCAAATCTAATGATTCCTGTAAGTATTTACTTCAGAAAATGGTTATTTATCTTTACCAGGAGTCAAGTCTCAGATTTCTAAATGCAATAAATGCAAAATGACAAATGAAGTCAGGGTGAATTTTTACTTCCTGTTTGACAAGTATTCCAACTGTCTACAAATGTTGATTCCCGCTTATCTTGACAGGATAGACTCAGAAATGAAGCAAAGGACTTTTACTCTGTTATGCATGTATTCTCTAAGATGAAAAATAAATAAGAAAGATGGAAAGAAAGAAGAAAAAAGGAAGGAAGAAGACCAGGAGAGCATACAAGTAAGAAAAATAGAATATGTGAACATTTTTAGAACATGTTTAATATGTACCAAAATTTTCCCAAAATTTCAAAGTCTCAGAATTTTGCAGGGTTTCTTCAAAGATTTCAACACAGAATTATGATATATTACTATTATAATACAAAGAGGTATTCAACTTCAAACAACTTGCTCTGTCTGGAACTAATTGTATTTACATATTTAATGATAATTAATATATCTTGTAAAACAAAGAGACTGCTACCCCTGGTAACTCAACACATTTCATAAATACTAGTGCCTGTATTCAATATTGATTTATATAAGATTTTTTCTCTAAGTTTACACTTGCCTTTGGTTCACTACTTCTAGTTTTTCATATGTCTCTCTCTCTCTCTCTCTCTCTCTATATATATATATATATATATATATATATATTAGTTTTTTTTTTATATATATATATATATATATATATATATATATATATATATATATCTTTTTTTTTTTTTTATATATATATATATATATATATATATATATATATATATATATATATCACAGGAAGTTTATTTCATAAAGAGAAGTTCATCAAATTCTTTGGAGCTCTGGTAGCATAGTGCCTAAGGCACTTCACTGTGAACCAGTAGGCTGGCGGTTCAAACCCACCATCCACTCCTTGGAAAGAAGGTTGGGCAATCTACTTCCATAGTGATACTGCCTCGGAAACCCAAGGAGCGGTCGCTAAGTGTTGGGTCTGACTCAGTGGCACATAACAACACAATAGCAACAACAATGAACAGGTTGAGACAAATATGTGAAACGTGGGAGGTGCACACTGTAGAATCCCATGCAGAAGTTAGAAGCAATAGAATAAGTGTCTGCTGGATAGCTTCTAAGAAGGCTTCCAAAGATCCCTGTCTCCTCCCTTTGAGTGTGTGCTGAACCTAGTGAATCACTGCTAGTGAATAGAACATAGCAGAAGTAATAGCATATCATTTCCAATGTTAGGTTATGAAAAGTATCTGTGTACTTCCTCCTCTCCCTTCCCTTCCCACCCTTTTCCTTCCCCTTCCCTCCCATCTCCTTCCCTTCCTTTTGCTTCTTTCCATTGTCTTTCTCACACACACTCTAGGGAAAATAAATACCATGTTATGAGTTACCCTATGAAGATTCTAAATGTGACAAGGAACTGAAACCACTTTTTGGCAGTCAGTTAGTATCTTAAACTACCAACTACCATACATAAAATTAAAATAAAAATAAAAATTAAGTAAATAAATAAAAACTCACTGTTTTTGAATCAATTTAACTCATAGGGACCCCTCCTTGGGTTTCTGAGGTGTTTCTGAGGCAGTATGTCTATGGCAGTAGATTGCCCGATCTTCCTTCTGAAGAGTGGCTGTTGGGTTTGAACTGCCAGCCTTCTGGTTAGCAGTCAAATCCCTTAAGCACTACACCACCAGAAGTCCACACGTAAGAGTTGGGAATTGGGTTATCAGAGACGTGCTAAGAGCCTCCTCTCCAGTCTATCCTTATAATGACTGTATCCTTGCATAATATCTTGATTGCAGTCACATAAAAGACTGTAAATAAAAGTTCTCAGCCATAGCTTAATTCCTAACCCACACTAACAGTGAGATAATAAATGTTTTAAACTGTTACTGAATGTTTGAATGATTAATTAGACAGTAGTAGTCAATTTTATGTACCTATATATAAGGAGCTCTGGTGGTATAGTGCCCAAGGCATATGCCTACTAACCAGAATGCTGGAGTTCAAACTCTCCAGCCACTCCTCAGAAGGAAGGTTGGGTAATCTACTTCCATAATGATACTGCCCTGGAAACCCAAGGAGAGGTAGCTATGAGTCAGATCCAACTCAACAACAGTGGATTTATATCTATGTATTACATGCACATACTTATGCATGCATCTATGTATATGTATTTACATGTATTTATGTATGTATATGTGTGTGTGTATCTATATCTATCTATCTATCTATCTATCTATCTATCTATCTATCTATATGAGAAGCCCTTAGCCATCTAGTTGATACCTACTCACAGCAACCCTCCTTGGGTTTCTGAGGTGGTATCTCTACAGAAATAGCCCATTCTTCCTTCTGAGGAGTGGCTGGTGGGTTAGAAACTCCAGCCTTCTGGTAAATGGTCAAATGCCTTAGGTACTATACCACCAGAACTCTTGTGAATGTATGTGTATATTGTTGTTGTTGTTGTTGTTGTTATGTGCTGTCGAGTCAAACCTGACTCATAGCGACCCCTCCTTGGGTTTCCGAGGCAGTATCACTATGGAAGTAGGATTTCCCAACCTTCCTTCCGAGGAGTGGCTGGTGGGTTTGAACCGCCAGCCATCTGGTTAGCAGGTAAGTGTCTTAGCCACTATGCTACCAGAATGTGTATATTGGAGAAATATAAGTGTTGGCTAAAATAATTTATGACTTTCACGGCATTGTCACATTCATATGCACAACACTACAGATCAGTTGATAGGTGTCATCTAGTCAGCTCCAACTCATAACAACCCTATGTACAATAGAATAAAACATTGCCCAGTCCTGCATCATCCTCAAAAATCTTGCTAGACTTTAGCCCATCATTGCACCCACTATGTCAAACCATCTTCTTGAAGGTCTTCCCTTTTCCATTTACCTTCTATTTTACCAAACATTATATCCTTCTCCAGAGACTGGTCCCTGCTAACAACATGATCAAAGTAGGTGAGACAAAGTCTGGCCATTCTTGGTTACAAGGCTTCTGGCTGAGTGATCTATTCAATCTTCTGGCATTCTATGGCATTTTCAGTATTATTTGCCAACACCAAAATTCAGAAGCATCAATTCTTCTTTGGTCTTCCTGATTCATTGTTCAGCTTTCACATGCATATGAGGTGGTTGAAAATACTATGACTTAAGTCAGGTCACCTTAGTCTCCAAAGTGACATTTTTACTCCTTAACACTTAAAAGAGGTCTTTTTCAGCAGATTTGCCCAGTGCAGTACAATGTTTGATTTCTTGACTGCTGCTTCCATGGGTGTTGATTGTGGACTCAGTAAAATAAAATCCCTGACAGCTTCGAACTTTTCTGCATTTATCATGATGTGGCTTATTGGCCAAAATATGAGGATTTTTGTTATATTGAGGTAAAATCCAGTCTGATCTTCATCAGTAAGTGCATCAAGTCTTCTTCACTTTTGGCAAGAAAGATTGTGTCACCTGCTTATCACAGGTTGTTAATGATTCTTCTGATCCCGATGTCATGTCCTTCATGTAGTAGAGCTTCACAGATTATTTGCTCAGCATACATGTTGAATAAGAATAGGGAATGGATCCAATCCTGACACACACATTTCCTATTTTAAACTATGCAGGATCCTCTTCTTCTGTTTGAAAAACAGCCTCCTGGTCTATACACAGGTTTCTCAGTAGCACCATTAAGTGTTTTGGAATTCCCATTATTCACAATGTTAGCCATAATTTGTTATTAACCATGCAGTCAAATGCCTTTGTATAGTTATAAAACACAAGTAAACATCTTTCTGGTA
>NW_006921818.1:54135-55520 GCF_000298275.1 Orycteropus afer afer | reverse complement strand
TTTAAACAATTATCTGTGGGATCAAATTGACAATAGTAACTTGAAATATTAGAGAACCTTAGGGCCAGAAAGTTAACGTTGAGGTTGTTGGAATAATTTGAAAAAAGATAGGAAGAATAGTTGCACAACTTGAAGAATGCAATCAATGACACTGGAAAGTATATGTAGAAATTGTTGCAATGGTGTGTCTTTTGCTCTGTAAATTTATACACACACACAGACATACAATCTATGGAGCAGTTCAACTCTGTAACATATGGGGTTGCCTTGAGGTGGAATCTATTCAAAGGCAATGCCTTTAGTTGTTTGGTTTTTCTATTTAAATAATGTTTATTTTATTATTATTTTTAAAAATAGTTATTGATAGATGCCATTGAGTCAGTTCCAACTAATAGAAACCCTATGTACAACAGAATGAAACACTACCCATTCCTATGACATCTTCACCATTATTGCTATGTTTGAGCTCAGTGTTGCAGCAAGTGTCAGTCCATCTCACTGAGGGTCTTCCTCTTATTTTTTGACCTCTACTAAACATGATATCCTTCCCCAAGGAGGTCTCCTAATAACATGCCCAAAGTACGTGAGATGAAATCGCACCATCCTTGCTTCTAAGGACCATTGGGCTGTATTTCTTCTAAGATAGATATGTTTGTTCTTCTGGAAATCTGTGGTATATTCAATATTCTTTTCCTGTAACATAATTAAATACATATTTTTTTTTTTCCTCTAGTCTTCCTTATTCATTGTGCAGCTTTCATATGAATAGGGAGCAATTGAAAATATTATGGTTTGTGTCAGGTGCACCTTAGTCCTCAAAGTGACATCTTTGCTGTTTAACACTTTAAAGAGGTCATTTGCAACAGATATTCCCATTTAATTTTTAATGCTGCTCCTATAAGCACTTATTGTATGTATCTAAGTAAAATGAAATCCATGGCAATTTGAATTTTTCTACATTTATCTTGATGCTGCTTTTTGGTCCTGTTGTGAGGATTTTTGTTTTCTTTAAGTTGACATGTACTCCATAATGAAGGCTAAAATCTTTGATCTTCAACAGTAGGTGTTTCAAGTCTTCCAAGCAAGAGTATATCATCTGCATATCACAGATTGTTAATGAGTTTTCCTCCAAAGATGGAATATGTTTGGTGAAGGGATACAACCCTGTCACTTACCTTTCTTGATTTTAAACCACACAGTATCACCTTGTTATGTTTACATGCAGTAGTCCTTGTTCTGTTCAGACAACCACCATTTGGGCTGTGTACAGATTCCTCATGAACCACAATTATGTGTTCTGAAATTCCCTATTTCACAGTGTTATCCACAATTCATTATGATCCATACCTCAGATGCCACTACATAAAAAATAAAGCACAAATAAA
>NW_006921818.1:50978-52444 GCF_000298275.1 Orycteropus afer afer | reverse complement strand
TGTTTTGTATAGTAGTATGTTATGCCAATTGAGCTTGATGTCCCCTGCAACTATGGTCCCAAGCCCACAGGTTCAACTACTCAGTCCCTCTGGATAGCTGGCTGTGACCAAGAAGTGACTACAACCTTGCCCCTTGTCAGCTCTATTACACACCTGGGAATTCAAATCATACACATAAACTTGTAGGAACATTGTCTGCCAACCCTATACAACCTTCCCTGCTTCATAGACATACCTACTAGTTCAGCCTGTCCACCCATCTATCCACCCGTATACCCGCGTTTGCCTTCACTGACAATGCAGTACTGATTTTTTTTAATCAATAATTGTAAAAGGAGAGAGAGAGAAAAAAATGTGAGTGGTAGGTAAATGCAGACCTTATAAATACACAAGGTTTCTTATTTAGTTAAGGAGGTGACTAGAAACAACTTTAGCAACATCAGAGATTATTGATCATGCAGTGAGTAAGCAAAGATGCCTTGAGTTAGGAGGCCCAAGAGATAAGTAAGTCGATCAATAGTGACTCAAGTGAAGAGTCAGTAGATCAGAAAAATTACTGTGGTTCTGTCAGGTGCTATGAGAATCCATCTAAAAACATCCAGTGGAATAGCTCAGAGCACTTCTAAAACTAGAAGAACCTCTTGAGATAATCAACAGCCTTAGCTGCCAACTTTGTCATTTTAATTCATCTGACTATAAAGCAAACAACCTTTTTAATTATAAAGATTATTTAAACATCTCCTGAGTAACTATTGAACATTGCAAGAAGAAAACTTTTAGCTAGCGTGCCTTAAACTAATATAGAATTATCTCAGAGATATTGTGGATTTGGTTCTAGACTACCTCATAAAAGTGAATATTGCAATAAAGCAAGTCACTTAGACTTTTTGGTTTCCCAGTGCATGTAAGTTTTGGTTAGCTAGTAATGCTCTGACAAGAATATATCATAAATGGCATGGCTTGAAGAAACAGGAGTATATTTTCTTACAGTTTGGAGGCTTTAAGTCTGAGTTCAAAATGCCAGGCTCTAGGGGTTGGGGGAAAGCCTCTCAACCTTGGGCTTCAGCTCTACCTCTTGCTCCCAGCCCACTGGAGCAAGAGGCTTTTCTTCACTCAGCTGCTGGCTGCTAAGGATGACAAGCCCATGGTCGACAAGTAATAACACACAGTCTCGATGTTACCAAACCACATGGCAGGCCATTAATTCAAATCCATTGAAAGTACCAAGGTCGGCAGAGCATGGTGAACTGATGAACAATGACACAGCTATATGCAGGATTCAAGCATGTCATAAGGTAGAGATTATCTCCAAGACTTCTCCTTATATACAGGAAGTAGACCACATCCCTAAGGCAACTACTCAGCTGTTCACTGTAGATTCCACCATGGAGTTGGTTACCAGTCTCATCATGGGGAATACTACATCCAGCTGCCCAGCCACTCAACCAGGCCCAGCCAAGTTGACA
>NW_006921818.1:49232-50538 GCF_000298275.1 Orycteropus afer afer | reverse complement strand
AGATTTTAGGATATCTTTGCCTGCAATAATTTAAAAGGAATCTTTCAAAAAATTAATGTAACACTTCTCAAATCAAGGTTCACAATGCCCTGAGAGTCTATCAACATACTTTTAGGAGGTTTTAATTTCTCAAGTTTAAGGAGCCTTCTATTGGTCCCTTTGGCAAGCAGGAAATGTTACAAAGTCTACTTCCATATTCCAAAGTCTAGTTCCAAATGGACTGGACTTGAAAAGTAATCACTAAAACCTACCTACAGGCTTGTTCTGTGAAAATACTAAGTCAGCTATAATAGGATCAATGATTGTCAATTGTGAGGAATTTTCTGTATCAACTTTGGTTTAAAACCCACTGCCACTTTGTTGACTCTGACTCACAGCAACACTTTAGGACAGAGCAAAACTGCCCCATAAGTTTCCTAAGGTTGTAAATTTATACAAAAGCAGACTACCTCATCTTTTTCCAGCAGACTGGCTGATGTGCTCAAACCGCTGACCTTTTGGTTAGAGACCAATGCTTTAATGACAGGGTTAACAAATCTACTTAATCCTGGATTAGATGTTGAATATATAGCAACACCTAGAATCATATATTATTTCTTTACAGGAGTAAAGCTATATCCACAGAGAGATGTGTCTATGTCTTCCATGCAAGATCTTGAAATATTTCAGACCAAGTTCTGAAAAATTTCCTTCTATTTGGCCAGTTACTCCATCAGTATAATATTTAAGCTAATAGGAGAGAGAGCACCCACCAAGGCAGGAAGTGGGAAGAAGCCAGGGTCCATGGCCAGAACAGGTAGGGGGAAGGCCAGGAATTGGGCAGAGAGGTTTGAAACAGCTAAGGAAGATGAACTTGTCTGTCAGTTTCTCTTACTGTGGTGGCTTGTGTGTATCTATGATGCTGGGGGCTGTACTATTGTTGTTTCAAACACCAGCAAGGTTGTCCATGGTGGACAGATTTCAGCGTAGCTTCCAGACTGAAAGAGTTTTGGAAGAAGAAAGAGGCCATCCACTTTTCAAAGAAATAACCAGGGAAAACATATGAATAACAGAGAAACACTGTCTGATACATTACTGGACAACATGATGTATGGCCCTGAAACATTGTCTAATACACTGCTGGAAGATGAGCCACTCAGGTTGGAAGGCACTGAAAATACCACTAAGCAAGAGCTGTCTTATCAGAGTAGAACTGATCTTAATGACATAGAAAAAGTAAAGCTTTCAGAACTTCCATTTGCTGATGTGACATGACTCAAACTGAGGAGAAAAAGCTGCAAACATCCATTAATGATCAGAACATGGA
>NW_006921818.1:47028-48767 GCF_000298275.1 Orycteropus afer afer | reverse complement strand
ATTCATTGCAAACATCTTTTATCAACAACCCAGATGGGAAATATACACATGGACTTCCCCAGATGGAGTGCACAGGAATCAGATGGACTAAATCTGTGGAAAGAGGTAATGGAGAAGCTCAATATCTTCAGCCAAAACAAGATCAAGAACTGATTGTAGAACAGACCATTAACTGCTCATATGCAAGTTCAAGTTGAAGCTGAACACAATTAAAACAACTCCATGAGATCCAGAATATGACCTTGAATACATCTTTCCTGAATTTAGAGACCATCTAAAAAAGAGATTAAAAGCATTGAACACCAATGACTGAAAACCAGAATTGTAGGATAACATCAAGAACATCATCCATGAAGAAAGCAAAAAATCATTAAAAAGACAGGAAAGGAAGAAAAGGCCAAAGTGGATGTCAGAAGAGACTCTGAAACTTGCCCTTGAATGGAGAGCAGCTAAAACAAATGGAAGAAATGACAAGATTAAGAGCTGGACAGATGATTTCAAACAGCAGCTCAAGAAGACAAAGTCAATTATTATAATGGAATGTGCAGAGACCTGGAGTTAGAAAACCAAAAGGGAAGAATACACTCAGAATTTCTCAAGCTGAAAGAACTGAAGAAAAAATTGACATCTTGAGTTGCAATATTGAGACATTCTATGGGAAAACTATTGAATGATGCAGAGAAAATCAAAAGTAGATGGAAGGAATACACAAAGTCACTGCACCAAAAAACAAAATTGGTTAATGTTCATCCATTTCAGGAGGTGTCATATGATCCAGAACCAACATATTGAAGGTGGAAGTCGAAGCTGCACTGAAGGAAGTGGCTAAAATGAAGACTCCAGGCATTGACGGGCTATCCAATGAGATGTTTAAACAAACAGATGCAGTGCTAGAGGCATTCACTTGGTACGCCAAGAGATATGGAGGACAACCATCTGGCCAACTGACTGGAAGAGATCCATATTTGTACCCATTCCAAAGAAAGGTGATTCCATAGAATGTGGAAATTATCGAACAATAGTATTAATATCACATGTAAGTAAAATATTACTGGAGATAATTCAAAAACGGTTGCAGCAGTATATTGACAGAGAACTTCCAGAAATGCAAGCTGGATTCAGAAGAGGATGTGGAATGAGGGATATCATTGCTGATGTCAGATAGATCGTGGCTCAAAGCAAAGAATACCAGAAAGATGTTTACTTGTGTGTTGTTGACTATGCAAAGGCATTTGATTATGTGGATCATAACAAATTATGGATAACATTGAGAAGAATAGGAAGTCCAGAGCACTTAATTGTACTCATGAGGAACCTGTACACAGACTAGAAGACAGTTGTTTGAACAGAAAAGGGGGATATTGCATGGTTCAAAATCAAGAAGGCAGTGTGTCAGGGTTGTATCATTTCACCATGTTTATTCAAACTGTACACTGAGCAAATAATCTGAGAAGCTGGACTGTATGAAGAAAGATGTCACATCAGGATTGGAGGAAGAATTATTAACAACCTGTGATATGCTGATGACACAACTTTGTTTGCTGAGGGTGAGGATGACTTGAAACACTTACTGATTGAGATTGAAGAATATAGTTTGCAGTATGTATTATGTCTCAATGTAAAGAAAACAAAAATCCTCAAAACTGGACCAATAAGCAGCATCACGATAAATGGAGAAAAGATTGAAGTTGTCAAGACTTCTTATTACTTGGTTCTACAATCAACATCAATGGAAACAG
>NW_006921818.1:45045-46393 GCF_000298275.1 Orycteropus afer afer | reverse complement strand
AGCACAAATATTCTTTTGGAAAACACATTCTCAATTTTATGATCTATGGAAAGAACAATGATAATTTCTGTGTTAACAGAAACAAATACTGATTCAAGGAGGTAAGGGCAGATTGTTTACTTAGCTGATGATCCAAGGAAGGAGCAGGATGATATTAAGGTAGACAAACAGGAAGAGGTAAAAGACAATAAATGATGCATTCATGTAGAAAGTTGCTGTTGGAGGAAAGTAGGGAATCTCTTAGTGGTTCAAATGGTTAATTGGCTGGCTACTAACTGAAATGTTGGTTGTTCAAGCCCACCCAGAGGCAGCTGGATAGAAAGTCTTGACAATCCTTTTCTGAAAGGTCACAGCCTTAAAAACTCTAAGGAACATAGTTCTATTCTGCATATATGGGGTCACCCAGAATTTGAATCAACTTGATGACAACTTGTCTGTTTTGTTTGTTTTTGTGGTAGGAAACTAGTCCTCAATCCATACTGGAGAATCATGGGAGATAATGTAGACCCATGTATAGACAAAACTTTAGAGTTATCTCAACTAAGGGAAAGGAAGCTGAGGCATTTATCTAAATCCTCTTCTGTCACTGATTGAAAGCAGCTTCAAGGCATGTGCTCCCTCAACATTTAAGATTTTTCCTGCCTCCATCCAAACTTGAAGCCTCTGTGAAAAAAATGGCCTTCAAGCAGAGTCTCAGGTTGTTGTTTTAAACAACTCTTGGTATGTGGATGCTGAGAGGCTCTTGATCAGGCATCCAGAGTATATGGCATCATAACACAAAGAAAAGAAAAAAAAAGTACGAAACCCCAAACCCACTGCTGTCAAGTAGATTCTGATGCATAGCAACCCCTACTGGGTTTCCAAGGTGATAAATCCTTACAGAAATAGATTGTCCAGTTTAGCTTCCGAGGAGTGGCTGGTGGATTTGAACAACCCACCTTCTGGTTATCAGTCAGTTGCTTTCGGCAGTGTTCTACCATATCTCTTTATGGTACAATAACATACATTTGATAAGACACACATGTAGGTTACTGATATTAGTTCTTTCCACATGTCCATTGTGTGTGTTTTTCCTTCTGTTAGATTAGAGGAATCTTCTTTTAGAATTCAGATGTTGGATTTGGAAACAATATTAATGAATATATTTGAAGCAATGTGGAAATATTTGTAAAACACGTTAGTAAAAAAGGAAGAAAAACATAAAAGGAAACAAAGCACATTACCATTTACATGAATTAAAAAATGTCATATGCAAACATAAACCCATTTTATAAGAATACTGACAAAATTGAAGAGGGGGACCTAACACAGATTAATGATGTTACTTTGTCCTAAATTGAGGAATAAG
>NW_006921818.1:36432-39720 GCF_000298275.1 Orycteropus afer afer | reverse complement strand
CCAGTCATTATAGGGGATGACTACTACCAGCTGCCCAGCCAAGTTGATACTTGACCTTAACTACCACACCACCCCAAATAGGCATGGATAATAAGATTTTCAATACATCACAGAATGGAGGACAATGGCTAGAAGGGAAACATCAAGCAATTCACCACAACAACATTAAGGTAAGTACCACTCGGAGGAGGCAGCTCTTCCCCAGTCATATTTTGAGTGCCTTCCAATCTGAGGAGCTCATCTTTCTGCATTATGTCAGACATTCTTTCGGGGCTATTCATAAAGTTTTCCAGAACTATATCAGACAGTGTATCACTGCTGTTCATAAGGATTTCACTGGCCAATTCTTAGAGAAGTGGATGGTCCCTTCCTCCTTCTGAGTCTATCTTAATTTGGAAGCTCTGCTGAAACCTGTCCACCCTAGTTGACCCTACTGGTATTTGGAATAGTGGTGACATAGCCTCCAGCCTCAAAGCAAAATGAAAGCCATATATGAATAATTGGCAGATGAGTGGTGGGCTTAAGCTTTGGGGAAAAAAAAATCAATGGATAGATTGGTATTCATGATTAAAATAAGAAGACCAATCAATATTTTTGCCCACATTAACCTGGAACTTAGCTGTTCCAGTACACTCTTGTGAAATTGTTTTGAGTCCATAAACTGGGCTCAGTGCAAGGGTCACCATTCTCCTGTTAAATGTATGGAGGAACAATAATATTTCACAAGTTATAGGTTCTGGTGTTAGTGAGGTGATGAATCTTAAAAGATGAATCTTCTGGCACCAAGTGGCTGCTCAGAAAATGTATCGTTGAATTGGTAGGAAAATAAGCCCTCCTCCTCATAAAAATTAATATTGAGAATAAGTTTACTACTGAAAATGAGAGAAGATGCAGCATATTTATATGTCTTCTTTAAACCCCAAAATTATTACCCAGTCTGCTTATGACACAGTGTATTAAATACATTACATAATCACTTCTGAAACATTAAATACTTGTTTTTCCATGCTACAAACCTGAAGTTTGGCAATTACAAATATATTTCAGTGTCAAAATATAAGCAAATGGGATAAGATAGTTTTGCAAGATTTAATAATTGAATAAAATATATCAATTGAAGACTTCTTTGTATAGGAGCATGTCTATTTATGTATAAAAATAATTTTATATATGATTTCTATAATTTTATTGTTCTGTTTGATCAAATCACTAGCATAGTAATCACTAATGTAAATTCGGGCTCGTGCAGTAGCTTTGCATCTTCATTGACTAAAGTAGAAGTTAAACTCCGTACCACTGCCATCGAGTCAATTCTGACTCATAGCAACCCCATTGGTTTTCCAAGGCTACTTTTAAAGAAGCAGACTGCCTCATCCTTCCATGGAGAAACTGGTGTGTATGAACCACAGACCTTTTTGTTAACAGCCAAATGCTTTAACCACTACAACACCAGAATTCCATTAAAGTCAAAGTAGCGGCCTGGAAATTAGATTTTATGCCATTTTATCACCTGGTGTTATGGATTGGGAAATGGCAAAAAAAGAAAAAGAAAAAATGTGGAGGCACCCCATTTGGGGTGAGGGATTTCTCTGTTATGTTAATGAGTACAGGTCATTGTAGTGTGTTTTAAACTCATCACTTTTGAGCTATAAAAGAGCAGATTAGGTAAAGAAGAAAGGAAGCACAAATGGAGAAAAACTGATGTCACGGGGAGATCACCAAGGAACCAAGGAAGAGAAACTGAAAGAGACAAGGATTTTCCCATGCCAGTAGACAGAGAAAATCTTACTCTCGGGCACTCACACCTTAATTTGTACTGCTGGACTTTTAAACTATGAGTAAATCTATTTCAGTTCATTCAAACTACCCACTAGTGGTGTTTTTGTTATAACAACATTAAGAGACTAGGAAAGTTATCTTGGTTGTTTTTGATTACCCAAGTGCTAGGCTAGTTTTCAATACAGCTACAATGCAGGCAGGAGAATTTCACTAACAAGAAATACCAAACACAAAATCCCATCGCTGCTCCAATAACACACTTCATGGGATTTTATGTACCCTCGAGGCATATTCAGTTCACTGCTTTTCTCTTTATTTTACTAACAATAAACGAAAAGAAAAGAAAAGAACCTCACTGCCAAGTCTATTCTGCCTCTTTGGTGACCCTCATGGGGCTTCTGAGGCTGAAAATATTTATGGAAGTAAATTACCCCATCTTCCTACTCTCTTCCAAAATACAGTAGAGTTGGTGTTAGATGAATTCTCTCCGAGGCCAATGCAGATGCTGACTTCAAAATTTCAGGAGTTTTGAGATTAAATAGGTTTAAAACATGGTAACCACAGAAGAAAGAGGGAAATGGAATCCATTGCTGTGTAGATTCCCTGTGTAGAGTTTTTAGTAAAGACATGAAGATGTGATAATTCCTTTGCAGATTTATGTCTCACTATAACTAGAAGCATAATTATTCCCCTTTAAAATTTTAAGTTTATGCTACTATTCCCAAATAATTTACATTAAATTCTGTGACTCAGCCTCAGGAAGTTCACATCTTCGTAGTGAGAAAGGTGAATCAGTGTCCAGCAGTCTCTGTATAATATCCAAGCCTCCATTTTTTAACATTTCAGGGATCTTCAACTCTGTCAAATCTTTCCTAGAACTAAATAGTTTCAAGTGCTAAACTGTGTAGGTGAATTTACTCAAAAAAAAAAAAAAATGCTCTCTAATGAAATCCATTTCTCTGACAGTGGATGGTGGAAAGATTTCACATTACTTTTTAAAAAAATGCTGAATTCCATCCAGAATATAGTGTGTGAGTAGACAAACATCAGTATTTGTAATAGGTTCCACTAGCAGTAAGAACTAAATTAATGCTAGATAGGTAAGGGAAAATTATTGGTTTGAGAAAAGGGAAAGGCAATTAAAACAAAGGAAAAAATAACTGAATTAAGAGTTGTTTCCATGTACTGCATGATAACAATTGATTATATCACTTAACCCAAACTACAAATAAATGCATCAGGACTTGGAATAATTGTTAGTAGAAATATTTACTTTTGGAAGTATAGATTGTTTTATTAGAAATTCATTCTAGATATTGTACAATGCTGAATATTAATACACCTCAGGTGAATGATTAAGAGAAAGACTTCCAAATTTTTCCTGTTTATTCCCAGGTGCAGGCAGGAGGCTTATATAGCCAAAACCATTCACAACTAATGGAATTCAAGGGCTTGAAAATAATAGATACTACTAGATTTAAGTACATAATAAATCTAAATAAATAAATA
>NW_006921818.1:29544-35958 GCF_000298275.1 Orycteropus afer afer | reverse complement strand
TACCTGACAGATGTGTTACCCAAAGATTGCAATTGTGCCAATATATGCCGTTTTATAATCACATCAGTTAATATTATTTGAATGTGTACCTCAATTTTTCAAACTATCAAATTTTTCTTTAGCTTGATATTTTTCACTTCAGACTAAATTGTTCTCATGGCAGTGAATTAAAAATCCCTTGGTCTTGTATAAGCTATTACACTGAATTTCTACATCTGGGAAATGAATTGTGTGAAGGAGATGACATCTAATACTCTCTGTAATGACAAAATATCTATGAATCTGTGACAAATATAGCTCTTTCTTTGGTCTTTTTCTAATCATCTATTCTCTTTTCTTTGCCTACTGGTTTAGTTCAGTTACATTGTTCACCTATGATTAAACTTTAATTTTTACAGTTTAAAATTATATCATGCTTTGCTGATAATAGAACATAGCTGTGTGAGCTACTTCTATAATTTTAAACAATGAATTGGCAACTATAACTTTTTGATACTCTGACATTTACATAAATTGAACAAGGGTCTCAGATTTATTTTGGTTAAAGTACCTCTCATCTAGTATTTAGAAAATAGTATTGCCACAAAAGAAAAACAATTGGGTGTTTTTAACACCTTTCCACTCTGACTTTAATGAATTCCTCCTCACATTTGGTGGAATCCTATACTCCCATTGTATCCATCCATTTCATATTTGATATTGAGTGTTCTTTGCCTCAGTACTGGCAATCACATCTCTGACCGAACTCTTTCATTCCCCTCTAGCTATTTGGAGAGGTGATAATGATGCTTGTTTTCAATAGATATTCTCTAAAGATGCTAAAATAATTCTCGCTCTCAAATACTTTTGTAACACTTTAAGAAAGGAACAAGGTGTCTTCATATTTTAAATAATTTGTATTGAAAGAAGTATCTATTATTTTCTTTGCACTTATTTCATTTTTAGCAGTAAATTTATCAATATACTTGTATTATAGTGAGACTAATTAGATAATATATGGCATAAAGGAGATGGTAATAAGATGAATATTCTTAAAATCTTAACCAGACAGTTCAGCTGGTAAGATCCTTGTTTATTTGATAATAAGGTTATGGTGATGTTTCCCTTCTTTGTTCAGACTTGGTCAACTTAACTCAGCCCTATATTGGAAAATCCACTTCCCATAAGATATCAGTACATAAAGGACTAGATATCTAAACATACATATTTGAGTGCAGCATCTCTAGAGAATAAATCAAAGCATATGAACATGGAATGTGAATGCTGTGTTGTTGTTGTTGTTAGGTGCTGGCGAGTCGTTTCCGACTCATAGCGACCCCATGCACAGTAGAATGAAACACTGCCCAATCCCGCAGCAGCTCCAGAATCCCTGCTACACTTGAGCCCATCATCACAGCCACCATGTCAATCCATCCCTTTGAGGGCCTCCTTCTCTTTTGTCGACCCTCCACCCTACCAAGCATGACATCCTTCTCCAAGGAATGGTCCCTTCTGACAACATGACTAAAATAGTGAGATGAAGTCTGGCCATTCTCACTTACAAGGAGCATTTTCGGTGCACTTCCTCCAGGACAGATGTGTTAGTTCTTTTAGCAGTCCATGGTATTTTCAGTATTTTTCACCAGCACCACAACTCAAAAGCATCAACTTTCCTTCGGTCTTCCTTATTCATTGTCCAGCTCTCACATGCATGCAAGGCGATTGGAAATATCATGGCTTGTGTCAGGTGCACAAGTGAATGCTGTAGCTGATAATAAATTTTGAAAGAAAATGCATTTTTCAATATGCCCTGGGTATCTAAGTTAGTTAGGATAAATTTAATAATCGAAGGTTGATCTTCTCTATACAGTGGGTGATATCAACACTTTGCAAAGAAGGAAAGATGGTTATCTATGAGTTCAGGCTTTTTGTCAGTGTGACTGGGCCATGATTCTCAGGGATTTAGCAGTTAGAATTGAACCAGTAATCTATCAATCAACCTTGCCTGCCAATCTTGGGGTTGTTTGCTTCAAATTTGTGTGTCAACATCCTATCATTTTACCTCCCAATCTTGGATTCATCAGCCTTCATCAAAAGCCAGCAGCCTGCTATATTGTTTGCTAATCTTGGCTTTGTCAGCTGCTGCAGCTACCTGAGTCTAGAGAAATATCCAGATTGATGTTGACCACAGACTTGGACTTGCCAGCCTCTACAACTACGTGAGACATTTCCTTGAGATAAAATTTCTTTATGTGTGTATGTGTGTGTGGAGATACATACATAAACACACACACACACACACATATCCATTCTTCACTGGTTTTGTTTCTCTAGAGAAGTCTTATAAATCAGAAGAAAAATTAATTACTTCATGTTGAGAATATTTGTAAATACAATAATCTTTACTTCTGACATATGTGAGTTATAAGGAACCACATTTACAACTGTCTTTTTTGTTATTTTTCATCTTATCATTTATAATATGGATAAACACAATGTTAGGAGATCTGGTAGCATAGTGGCTAAGGCACTTGACTGCTAACCAGAAGCCTGGCGGTTCAAACCAACCAGCCACTCCTTGGAAGGAAAGTTGGGCAATCTACTTCCATAGTCATGCTGCCTGGGAAACCCAAGAAGGGGTTGCTATGAGTTGGGGCCAACTTGATGACACATAACAACAACAACACAATACAATGCTGCAGCATGTAAATGGATGATGCAATCATTCTCAGATATTCATATACATATGTTCAAAGATGAGATTTATAAAGATATATAAGATGTAATAATAATGAAAACTAAAAATAAAAGTAAAAAGAAATAGTCAACTTACATCAGAACTGACTTACAATAGAATCATCAGAACAGAATTCCATTGTGAGTCTAGGACTACCTGTACATTAGAATGTTCAAAGAAAAAAACTTATACATAGAAATATTTTAGAATGAGTTCAAGAGTGTAAAATACAGAGTCAGCATTGAAATTCAGAACTGACAAGGACTGATGAATGTTAAATTTCATATTTCAATCAAATATTTATTGCTCAATTATAATTACCTTAAAAACATCAATATACAAAGAATTACTAATGCATTGTAACTAAGATTTAATGTCCCTGATAATGAGATGACTGGATAAACCAAATCTATAATTTAACAATTTAAATCAGAAATTTGAATAAATATTTTAAAATACTGAATTAAATCAATCCCATTGTCTCATTAATCCTATAGTTCTCTTAATGGATATAGTTAATGGAATAGAGACATTTTAAGAGTAAATAAAAACAAATATCATGAAATTCATTCATACAGTTATATTGAAAGAGTGTTTATGATTCATGTTTATGTTGCTAAAAATTAATTTATCTATTCACCTATCTCTACCTCCTGTGTGTGTGTGTGTAATATGATTGTGATGGTTTTGATGATGTTTTATAATTAAAAAAATTTTTATAGTTTAAAAATTGTTAGATTTATTAATCTCATCCCCACTCATTTAAATAATTAACCTTATTATAATCTTACATTTTAGAGATAAAGAAATAGAGAATTTGATGTGTTGTTGTTACAGTTGGCAAGTCAGCTCTGACAGTGTCCTGTCCTGCACCATCAGCAAAATTCTTTCTATGCTTTCATTGCAACCACTGTATCATTCCATCTCATTGAGGACATTACCCTATTTTGCTGACCTTCTACTGGGAGCTCTAGTAGCATTGAGTCTAAGGCACTTGACTGCTAACCAGAAGGCTGGCGGTTCAAACCCACCAGCCACTCCTCGGAAGGAAGGTTGGGCAATCCTACTTCCGTAGTGATACTGCCTCGGAAACCCAAGGAGGGGTCGCTATGAGTCGGGGCCGACTCGACGGCACATAACAACAACAACAACATGATATACTTCTGCTGGGAATGGCCCCTTCTGACAACATGACCAATGTAGATGAGATGAAGTCTGGACATTCTTGCTTCTAAGAAGCTTTCTGGCTGCACTTCCTCCAGGATACATTTGTTTGTTCTCCTGGCAGTCCATGATGGTTTTAGTATTCTTCACCAACACAATCCAAAGGCAACAACTCTTCTTCAGTCTTCCTCATTGATTGTTTATCTTTCACATGCACACAAAGTGATTGAAAATACCATGGTTTGAGTTAGGTGCACCTTAGTCTTCAAAGTCAAATCTTTTCTTAACACTTTAAAATGCTCTTTTACAGGACATGTCCCTGAAGCAAATGACCTCTGATTTCTTGATTGCTGCTTCCACAGGGGTTGATTATAGATCCAAGCAAAATGAAATCCCTGACAACTTCAATGTTTTATCCATTTTTGTGATGTTGCTTATTGGTCCTGGTGTGAGGATTTTGTTTCCTGTATGTTGAAGAGTAATCCATGTGAAGAAGTCTATAATCTTTGAACTTCATCAGTAAGTGCTTCAAGTCATCTTCATTTTCAGCAAAAAAAGTTTGTGTCATCTGAATATCGCACATTGTTAATGAGTCTTCCTCCAATCCTGATGCTGTGTTGTTCTTCATATAGTCCAGCTTGTTAGATTATTTGCTCAGCATGCAGATTGAATGAGTATGGTGAAAAGATTCAACCCTGATTCATGCCTTTCCTAATTTTAAACTATTCAGTATCCCTTTATCTTGTTTGAATGACTGCCTCATGGTCTATGTACAGGTTCTTCATGAGCAAAATTAAGTGGTTTGGAATTCCCATTCTTCCCAATGTTATCCATAATTTATTGTGATTCCATACAGTGGAATGTCTTTGCATACTCAGCAGAACACAGGAAAACATCTTCCTGGTAAAGTATATGGTCAGCAAAAGAGGAAAAGACCCTGATTGAGATATATTGGCTAAAGCATGACAATGATTCTGAGGATGGCACAGGAGCAGATAGTGTTTCTTTCTGTTGTATATATGGTTGTTATGAATATTAAAATTAAATCTGCAAAGACCTGGATTTATAAAACCAAAAGGGAAGATCACACCCACCATTTCTCAAGCTGAAAGAGCTAAAGAAAAAATTCAAGATTCAAGTTGCAGTATTGAATGATTCTGTGCACAAAATATTGAATGATGCAGGAACCATCAAAAGACTATGGAAGGAATACACAGATTCACTGTGCCAAAAAGAATTTGTCAATGTTTGGCTATATCAGGAGGTAGCATAACATCAAGAACCAATAGTATTGAAAGAAGAAATCCAAGCTGCACTGAAAGAATTGGTGAAAAACAAGGCTCCAGGAATTGATTGGATACCCACTGATATGTTTCAACAAACAGATAAAGTGCTGGAGGCACTTGAAAGTCTTTGCCAAGAAATTTGGAGGACAGGCATCTGACCAACTAATTGGAAAACATCTGTATTTGTACCCATTCCAAACAGAATGTGGAAATTATGGAACAATATCATTAATACCACACCAGTAAAATTTTGCTGAAGATAATTAAATTACACTTGCAGTAATATATTGACAGGAAACTTCCAGAAATGCAAACTAGATTCATAAGAGGATGTGGAATGATGGGTATCATTGCTGATGTCAGATAGATCTTGGCTGAAAGCAAAGAACACCAAAAGATATTTACTTGTATTTATTGATTATACAAAATCATCTGACTGCTTGGATCATAACAAATTATGGATACCATTGAGAAGAATGAGAATTCCATAACACTTAATTGTGCTCATGAGGGACTTGTACATAGACCAAGAGGATGTTTTTCAAACACAGCAATGAGATACTGCATGGCTTGAAATCAGAAATAGTGTGCAGGAGGGTTGTATCTTTTCATCATACTTATTCAAACTGTATTCTGACCAAATAATCCTAGAAGCTGGACTATGTGAAGAAGAGCATTGCATCAAGATTGGAAAAGGACTCATTATGAACCTGCAATATGCAGATAACACCACCTTGCTTGCTGAAAGTGAAAATGATTTGAAGCACTTACTGATGAAGATCAAAGACTATAGTCTTTAATATGGGTTACACCTCAATATAAGGGAAACAAAAGTCCTCACAACTGGACCAATAAGTAACATCATGATAAACAGAAAAAAGATTGAAGTTGGCAAGGATTTCATTTTACTTGGATCCACAGAAGTCCACTTGGAAACAGCAGTCAGAAAATCAGACATATCACACTGGGCAAATCTGCTGCAAAAGACCTCTTTAACGTGTTAAGAAGCAAAGGTGTCAATTTGAAGATTAAAGGGTGCCTAACTCAAGCAATGGTATTTGCAATTTCCTCATATGTATGAATAATGAATAAGGGCGATCAAAGAAGTGTTGATGCCTTTGAATTATAGTTTTAGTGAAGAATACTGTAAGTAGCATGGACTGCTACAAAATGAACAAATCTGTCCTGGAAGAAGTGCAGACCAAATGCTCCTTCAAAGCCAGAGTGGCCAGACTTTGTCTCATCTAT
>NW_006921818.1:27704-28604 GCF_000298275.1 Orycteropus afer afer | reverse complement strand
TTTTTTTTTTTTTTGTGAACTTGCTACATTACCAAGCAATGTAGTTAATTGTATGGAAGTGAAGAGTTTATCACTCTCACAGAAGTTTGAATTTTCATAAGAATTTCCTGAGCAAAAGTTTTGTTTTGTTTTTCCTCATGCCCTTCAAATCACACCAGTTACCACCTACCCACACAGCCATGTCTTCTATAAATTTAGACATATGGCTTGCAAGCATCTATAATGGTTTTGAATGGCCATTCTGTTCCCTTTTTATTTATTTATTTTATTTTGCTTTTTAAAATTTCAAGGGACATAGCTACATCACATTTATTTTCCATGTTATTTCAGCTTGGGAAACCTTTTTAAGAACTAGAAATAGGTATATAAGTGACACGTTAAATTTTCATCAGCAAGTCAGTGAAGTGTTTTCCTATTTGACACATCATAGTGTGTAATGAAACATAATGGTGTGAAACTGCTAAGCTGAAAGGAACTGCATGTGGCCTGCCCAGAATATATAAAAAAGAAAAAAAAAAAAAAAAAAAGGTCAGTTTCACTATGTGTGAATTATAGACAAGAGGATGGCTAGATGATTAGGGATTGTTTAATAGAATGATGCATATCACCTATGTATCTTTGATATGTTGGTTTTTAAATTTTTACACATACTGAATAAAAGTCTCTCTTTCAAGTTTTCAATACAGAGCAAAATAGGTGGTTTCCTGATGAGAAGTTGAGTTGAATTTAAACAATGCTTGTGAGCAATTTGCAATAACAACATAACAACAACAAATGCATTGTGTCATAATCTCTACTAAGTACTTTACATAGATTGTATCACTGAATTTCACAATTACATATTCTAGAAACTATTGTACACATGGGCATAGTGGATAAGACACTTGCCTGCTAACCAGA
>NW_006921818.1:25737-27034 GCF_000298275.1 Orycteropus afer afer | reverse complement strand
TTGTTGTTGTCTTTATTTAGGCAAAGCTTTGTCAAGTAGGTGGTATTTGAGGTGAAGATTGAAGGATAGCTGTAATGTGAACAGAGAGTGGTGGGTAAAAGTGAAATGGATGAGCACTCCAGTAGGGGACATGGCCTCAGATAAGGAGTGTTCTGCAATGACTGAGGTCAGCATTGGCTGAATCTTGTTTCATTGTTGTAGATTAATGAAGTCAATGAAGTTTTCACAGCCTGAAATTTGAATTGTCAGTTTCATAAATCCTGAACACCAAGGCAGAGACTTATCAGATACCAACAACTTCCAGCTTGAACGCAGCATTTATAAGAGTTCTTAATCAATTTTAACCATGAGCACTGTTGTTGTTAGGTGTTGTAGAATCAATTTTGACTTGTAGTGACCCTATGTACAACAGAATGAAAAACATTGCAAGATCCTGTGCCAGCCTCATGATCTTTGCATTACCTGAGCTCATCATTGCAGCCACTGTGTCAATCCATCTTTTTGAGTGTCTTCCCAATTTTTGCTGACCCTCCACTTTACCAAGCATGACATCCTTCTCCAGGGAATGGTCCCTTCTGACAACATGACAAACGTAGGTGAGAGGAAGTCTGGCCATTCTCGCTTCCAAGGAGCATTCCAGCTGAACTTCCTCCAGGACAGATTTGTTAGTTCTTTTAGCAGTCCATGGTACTGTCAGCATTCTTTGCCAACACCACAACTCAAAAGCATCAACTCTTCTTCAATCTTCCTTATTCATTGTCCATGCATATGAGGTGATTGAAATACCATGGCTTGAGTTAGGTGCATTCTAATCTTTAAGGAGATATTTTTACTCTTCAGAACTTGAAAGAGGTCTTTTGCAGCAGATTTGCCCAATACAACATATCTTTTGATGTCTTGACTGCTGCTTCCATTGATGTGGATTGTAGAAGCAAGTAATATGAAGTCTTTGACTACTTCAATCTTTTCTCCATTTTTCATGATGCTGCTTATTGGCCTAGTTGCGAGGATTTTTGTTTTCTTTATATTGAGGTATAAACCATACTGCAGACTGTAGTCTTCAATCTTCATCAGTAAGTGCTTCAAGTCATTCTCACTTTCAGCAAACAAAGTTGTGTCATCTGCATATCATAGGTTGTTGATGAGTCTTCTTCCAATCCTGATGTCATGTTCCTCTTCATACAGTCCAACTTCTTGGGTTATTTGCTCAGCATACAGACTGAATAAGTATGGTGAAAGGATACAACCCTGGCACACTTCCTTCTTGATTTTAAACCATGCAGTGTCTCCTTGTTCT
>NW_006921818.1:21548-25052 GCF_000298275.1 Orycteropus afer afer | reverse complement strand
ATATAAGGAGAAGTCTTGGGGAATAGTCTCTAGCTTATGGCATGCTTGAACCCTTCATGTAGCCAAGTCACTGTTCAGCAGCCTGCCATGCTCTGTCAATCTTGGACTTTTAATGGACTTGAATTAATGGCTTGCCATGTGGTTTGGTAACATCAGAACTGTGCCATTTTACTTGTCAACCTTGGGCTTCTCAGCTTCAGGAGCCAGTAGCTGTCTGAGTGAAGAAAAGCCTCCAGCTTCAGTGGGCTGCGAGCAAGAGGCAGAGCTGAAGCCCAAGATTGAGAGGCTTTTACTCAGCCCCTAGAGCCCAGCACTTTGAACTTGGACTTAAAGCCTCCAGATTGAAAGAGAATAAACTCCTGTTTGTTTAAGCAATCCCATTTGTGGTATATTCTTGTCAGAGTGGCACTAGGTAACTAGAGCACTTACATTTACAGTTGTGGTGGGATTTTCAATACAAAGGTATAAGGTCAAAATGGAAGCTCTCTTGAGTTGTTTCTCTGTTGAATTGAATTCAGCTGCTGAATATTAGATAATAATTCAGACCATAGTGTTCAGAATGAGTCTTTTAAAATGAAACTCTGAGATCCTTCTAGAAATGATTTCCTATGGCAATCTTATTCTAATCTGAAGCCAGAAGCAATATCAGTGCAGCCTTCTCTGTTCCTTCCTGTTCATCTGAGTGAGTTCTTGCTCACTGTAATCTGACATCTCCTTGTAATCTGAAATCTATTTAACAGTAATCAGTCCACCCAAAAAAATAGCATGGTTCACACTGATGGACCAAATTAAAGCTACAGGCTTCCTGAATATATAACAGTTAAGAATATTGTTTGTCCACTATTTTAATCAATAATGTGTTCATTTATTCATCCAAATTAATCCATCCCAAATATAGTATATTACCCCAATCTGATGAAACTTTACAAGTTATGAATAACAAAAAGTCCTCAGGTCTGAAATCAAAGGTAAAAATGTCTCTCCTTTGTAAAATTTCTTAATTTTCATCCAGTGAGGTATAAATTATGGTGAGCCAATAGACCCCAGTCTAAATCACATTCTCTATGTAGGCTCCCAGTAGAGTTATGGTGCTCCTCTGGTTGAAAAGATCTGAAGTTTGCAGATGGGGCAGGAAGTATACTTATTTATTCTTAAAATAGAATCCAATTAAGTCACTTTTCATTCTTCCAAAGAAGCAATTTAAAAAACAATGAAGACTTTCTCTTTCTACCATAGAAGGAGTGTCTCCACAGTAAGTTGATTATGAAAAGCAGAGTGTACAATGATTGTAACATAAAGATAAGTGCTGACAAAACATTTAATCATTGAATAGAGATACAGTGGAGGTGGATTTAGATCCCTACTTCAATTGTGTAATAAAAAGGAAAATATGATTAGTAGCATATGGTTATGCTATTTTCTTTCTTTTTTTTTTTTTTTTTTTTCTGTTTTCTTGAAAGGCCAAATTTAGTCCAATGTTTTCTATGACACTTATTCTAGTTAGCCAAGCAAGAATATTATTTATCATTTTTGAAATCACTCAGGACATCTGGTCAACATTATTCATTTTAGAACTTTAACTCATATAACGATATTTCTTGGATACAGAGGCACAGGAGAAGGTGCTCAACATAAATGAATTTTCTAGAGGATGTAAGCCATATTAGCAGCATTTTTTTTTTTTAGTATTGTACTTAAACTTTTTTAAATGAAAATATTTATAAAATTGTTAGGGTTATTCTAGGAATATAATTTATATTTTTGTTAATAACTCTAATGTGTTGTAATTACATATAAAAATCATATTTTCTGGAAATTATTATTTACCTTCATATTAAATTAATTCAATGTACCATAATGTATCTATTTTACTATAATTTTACAGTTTATATTCATATATTTGTTTTTAGTATACTAAATCCATTACTATCAATTATTTTTTAATTATTATCAGATCTTTCCTTTTAATATTTGGTGTTACATGTAAGTTAATGGCCTAAAGTTTAATACCACGTCTTGGCCAATTAATAAATACCTAGAGTTTTGTTTTTGTTTTGTTCCTATTATTGGTTTAGTAGTTTTCTCCTCATTAAATATTTTTTTAAGTAGAAGTCAAAGATGAGCATGTAATTCACATCAGTACCATAAATTAATTTTGTCTGTAAGCTGGGCCTTTCCATTAGAGCTCTTGAAAGCATCTGGACATTAAAAATGTGATATTATTAATAATAATAATGAAAAATTATATTGACTAAGCATTTATTGATTTCCAAGCTCTATTCTACATCATTTTATAATTTCATTTAATTATTTCAAACACCTAATGAAATATAGACTGCCATTAGCACCATTTTTTAGGGAACTAATATAATATTGAGAAAAATCAAATAATTTGTATAAAGATGTACAAATAGAAAGTAAAAGAGACCAGATTCATACACGGTCTTTCTGAGTATTAAAAATTTAGCCATTTTAGATTATTTATTTATTTATTTTCAAATAGGAATGAGAAGCTCATAAAACTTTTTTTTTTTTTTTTATTGAAATTTGGGTGAAAGATTGCAGAGCAAATCATTTCCCATACAACAGCTCACATATACTTTGTCTCATGACATTGATTGCAATTTTCCGCAATGCAACAGCTCCTCTCCCACTTCCTCCCCATAGTTAACTCTTCCCTGTGCCCTTCCCTCCCATGTGCTCCTGCCCCCTGAGCTGTTTCCCTGTACATACACAGCCTTTCTCTTCTCCTGTGATTGTTCTCTCCAAGGAGTATATCTACCTAATATAAATATTCAGCTCATATGCCTGTTTTTTGTTTGGCTGGGAGCCACAGGAGTGGGTTCAATTCCAGATCTAAAGGGCAGCTAGGGGCCATAGTCTCAGGGGTTCCACCAAGATCTATCAAATGAGCAAATATGGTCCCTTTTATTTGTTTTATGATTTTTAGTTTCTTTCCACATTCTTCTCCCACTCTATCCAGGATCTCCTACATAGATCTCACTCTGAGTGGTTGATAGTGGTAGCTGGGCACCACTTAATTCTTCTGATCTCATAGTCATGTAGTCTGTGGATCTCATGGTGTGCCAGTCACTTGGACTAATTATTTCCACATGTCTTAGGTTTTCTTCATTCTTCTTTGCTCT
This sequence comes from Orycteropus afer afer, assembly GCF_000298275.1. Taxonomy (NCBI): domain Eukaryota; kingdom Metazoa; phylum Chordata; class Mammalia; order Tubulidentata; family Orycteropodidae; genus Orycteropus; species Orycteropus afer. Next base: position 21,906 of record NW_006921818.1, on the reverse strand, counting down.
GGATAGGAGAGACCGATTGTTGCACCTAGATAACTGTGATAGTTGGAGCTGTGTGTCAACTTGCTGGCCCCAATTCTGTGTGTTTTAAGCAATTGTGATGTGGGTTATTCCCATGATGGGATCGGATGTATATGTTTTGAGCAGGCAATCCATTGAAAGGGAGTTTCCCTAGGGGTATAGCTTGCTTCCAATATATTTATGGACATCCTGAGAAAAGACACACTCTTCTGTGGATTGACCTCCTATTGTGCTGCCTACAACTGTCCGTGAGTGAACAATCCACCATTCGGCCTGGAGATCTTGAATTTGTCATTCATTGGAGTCAACACCCGGTATACTGCCTGCTAACCTTGAGCTT
>NW_006921818.1:19509-21028 GCF_000298275.1 Orycteropus afer afer | reverse complement strand
GAGATGAGCAGGTAGGAAAAGAGGCAGATTTAACATATAAATTATGTGTTCCCTTCAAAAGAGATGCAAGATAATGTGATGTACAGTATGAACTATAGTTTTCTAGTAGTTCGCAGACAAAACTACTGTTTAGGAGAGCAGAACATCATATTGCATGAATTGAAGACTGTCACACTTAGAAAAAAACTGAGTCACTGGTCTGGAAATGGTATTAAATACACTGAGGGTAGAAAATAATTGTTAGTAAAATAAAACTAATGGTTCCATAATATGATTTGTGTGTACTTAAATGGGGTGATATGTTGATAGAAGTCCCCGGTCTGTACAGATGGATAAGTGCTCAGCTAAACTAGAGAAACCTATGAAGAAAGGTCTGGGAATCAACTTCTAAAAAATCTGCCATTGAAAGCCCTACTACATACAGGGACTTGCCGTGAGTCAGAAATGATTTGGTGTCAATTTGTATTTATACATAAATGAGAGTTAAAATAATAAGGAATTTATATCTAAATTTCTATTTGTATGTACTAAAAGTTTAAAATAAAGAACATTTACATCAAACTGGACTTTTTTCAGTTTTAGGGAAAGAGTGCCATTAGTCAAGTTTCAGAAACATTTATTAAGGAACACAGGAAAGATCCCTTGTTAAAAGATAAAAACTAAAAAGATTACCTTGGTGGTAATCTCTTCTTTTATAAATCAGCTTACAGACTAGACAGACTAGGAAAAATAAGGAGGTAGTCCACTTCTCAAACAATTGGCCAGGGAAAACCATACAAATGGCAAAGAAATACTGTTTGATACATTACCGTGCAACTTTAGGAGTAGTCCAATTAGGTTAGAAGGCTCTCAAAATAGGAATGGGAAAGAACTGCATCATCTGAGTAAACCCAGCCTTACTCCTATGGATAAGGTAAATCTTTTGAGACATCCATTTGCTGATGTGGAACCACTCGAATTGAAGGGAAACAGCTTCAGACATCCATTAATCATTGGAACATGGAATGTATAAAGTATGAATCTAGGAAAATTGGAAGTTGTCAAAAAATAAATGGAACACATAAAGATTGATATCATTAGTGAGCTGAAATGGACTGGTTTTGGCCACTTTGAATCAGACAACCATATGATCTACTATGCCAGGAATGACAATTTGAAGAGGAATGGCTTGGCATTCATCATCACAAAGGATGTTTCAAGATCTGTCCTGAAGTACAAAACTGTCAGTGATAGGAAAATATCCAGATGCCAATAAGGAAGACTTGTTAATACAGCTATTATTCCAATTTATGCACCAAAGCCAAAGATGACGAAATTGAAGGTTTTTAACAACTTCTGCAGTCTGAAATTGACCAAACATGTAATCAGGATGTGTTAATCATCACTGGTGACTGGAATGCAAAAGTTGGAAACAAAGAAGAATCACCGGTAGTTGGAAAATTTGGCCTTGGTGACAGAAATAATGCTAGAACATGCATGATAGAATTGTGCAAGACCAACAACTTGTTCATTGCAAACA
>NW_006921818.1:11102-15442 GCF_000298275.1 Orycteropus afer afer | reverse complement strand
GAAATTTAAATAATTTAGAAATTATGTAAATTTAAATAAACATTGCCTATCAACTTCCACAAAGTATTTGACATTAAATTATCTATTTAAATTACCTCACATTCTATGCTCTCTCCATTTTTCCGTATATATGTGTGTGTGTATACATATATGCACATAACTAAATATATGTGACTAAAGTTTTATAGTAAAAATAACTATATTTACAAGTGAATGTAAATAGACTTTCTCTCATTGAATTTACTGTCTAAGTATTTTTATTTCTTATCACATTTTGGGTCCATACTTACATACAATGTTGTTGTTGTTATATGCCATCGAGTTGGCCCAGACTCATAGCCACCCTTCCTTGGGTTTCAGAGGCAGTATCACTATGGAAGTAGATTGCCCAACCTTCCTTATCATACAATAAAAGCAATCTATCTCTAGTTACTCCTCCCAAGCCAAGCTATAAGGTCCAAGTTCCTAGTTCCAAAATCTAGCCAAAGTAGAAGGAGTATTTTCAGTTGACCCTCCACTATCACCAAATTTTACTGGAGAGTTATAGTGAATAGAATATTATTTATCCATATCAGTGTAATTTTAATGATCTCACAGTCTTTGTTTTTAATATTGATCCACTTACCTTTTTTAATTATATAAGTGCTTCTCACAAAGTTAATGTTAAAAGATTTAAATAAGCCATAAAAATCCAGAGCACTACCATTTCCTTTTCATGAGAAAATCACTAGAGCAATTACTTGATCCTCCTTCCAGTCACCTCAACAACCACTTATGTCCAAATATGTACATTTAAAAATTCTGTTGTGATTTGTTTTATTCTGTATATTAGTGGTATTATGATGTGCTCATTGGTCTGTGGCTTGCTCTTTTTTACTTAATATAATATCTGAAAAAATTTCATCAGCACATTTTAATGGTGCTGATATTTTAATATAAATTTATAATTATCTCTTCATTTTTGATTGTTAGTGCATTTACAGTAATGTCTCTTTTAAAACATAACATTGATTATTTTTTATTAACTTATAGTATTTATTTTTAAATTAAGTTTCTAACTTTCCATCCCTGTACTATGTAGTAGTTGTGTCATGCTAATTTAATGTGTACTCTTTCTGTTACTACTAATTTTGATCAGTAGAGACATTATTAAAATTTTCACATTAATAGTGTAAAAGTATATTGATAAGAATAGGTGATCATTAATGTATTTCATAAAATTAATTTGTCTTTGCCTTCTTGGCATAAAATTCACTTGTTCTCTACTTTCTTTCTGAAATACTATGGAATTTTATTTCACCACATTTTATTCAAGGTTTTTTTTCAATGATATCATAAATAAAATTACTTTTGTTTTTATTATTGCTGTTTCTTCTTCACTGTACTAATTTCTTCCTCAAAGAGTATTCAGAAGTTTTTCATCTTTTGCAACCCTCTGATGAAGGTGATAAAATATTATTTTTTCCATGAATAAACAAAGAATACAGCCATAATTATCTGATCAAGGCACAAATTTCAGTGTCAGTTTTTTGAGCACATTCCCATTTCATGCCATTATTAATGGTTCTTTAGGTTTTTGTTTTTAAGTCTCCTTGAGTAATTGTAAAATAAAGAATCATAAGGCTAGCTTTAGTCTTTTCTGCATCAATATTCAATTACTACATATTTTTTGTAATGTTTTTACATATGTTAAGGATAGGGAAAATTTTTTTTTTTTTTTTTTAATGTAATACCAAGGGAAAAAGTAGATCGACACAAATTTAATGTTCAAATCCTCATGACTGAGAAATGAATATGAAAGTCAAATTAAAGGAACCGATGATGAGTGTTGAATAAATTTATACAGTGATCTAAGACTTAAAAACTGTGGGAAATGAAAACACATAAGCTAGATGTTACAAATTTGAACAATGTCAGAATAAACATATAATTAACAAATTTAGTGGATGGGATACTTGAGAAGAATGATAAGTTTATTATTTTCCTAATATTTTAGTAAATTTAGATCAATAATCCAGATTTTAAATATATTGCACAAAGTTACAAAGGGGAAAATCTGAATAAAAATTGTATAACTCACGAAATAATAGAGAACTAGCAAGATCAAAGGGACATGGAAGAAGAAAAGTAATTGTTTTATATTTTTCAAAATATGCTGACAAGAGTCATTGTTAGAAAGAGACACATTCTCAGGTCTCCCTGTTTCCAGACACATGTAAGGAAACTAAACCTAAAAGAGTTTTCATAATCTCATCAGTGTATATGCAGATATAAGATGAAGTTCTACTATTATGTCAGGGTTTCCTCATTTCCTGTCTATGTTCTAGAACCCTATGATGTTACTAAGGGTGTCCCAATTAAATATTTTATCCACTACATTAATGGCATCCATTCTGTATAATATATTTAAGCTTTTTTTCTGTGAAATTCTAATTGCTGACTCATAATATGGTTCAATAACCATGGTAAATTAAATTAAGTTGAATTTAATCAAATGTGATTCAAACTGTTGGAAAAATGGAAACTAATAAACAATATTAAACCAATAACAATATAAGGCCATGGAAACAGCTACATTAATTTTTATTTATTGAAATGTTCATAGTAAGTGGATCTAGCAGTACACTCACTATCCATGCTTGAGGTGAAAATCCTATATTCATGTGGTGCATTTTTCATGTTTGCAAACAACTTTCATAATTATAATCTCAAAAGAACCATGCATCTTAGTCAAAGTCAGAGTATTAAACACACACAGAAAATCCAGAGTCTTGGCTTCCTGACTCTAGTTTTAGGCTCTTTAAACAGTTTTTTTTTTTTTCCCCCCCAAAATTAAGAAGATCATTTACTGGCTAATAGGTCTGATACTGACTGAGTTAACAAAGATATTCCGGTTGCTGCTGATAGAGAAGTCCTTCCTTAAGTATCTAAATTCTATCCTATTTGGCAGTGGGGGATGGGAAGGTGCGCTGTGGGAGAAGCACGGATAATAATTTATTAATCTATTCCAACCAGCAGTCAAACATTTTTAATTACATAGACATAACTTTATATGTACACTGTTGTTGGTGCTGTCGACTCCATTCACATTCATAGCGACTCCACGTCACAAAGAACCAAAAAGCAAACTCACTGCCGTCCAGTCAATCCCAACTAATAGTGCGACCCCTCCTTGGGTTTCTGAGGCAGTATCTCTTCAGAAGTGCCCAATCTTCCTTCCAAGGAGTGGCTGGTGGGTTTGAACCACTAGCCTTCTGATTAGCAGTCAAATGCCTTAGGCACTATGCTACCAGCACAATCATGTTTCCCAGGCTATATGCTTTATGGGAGAAGCTCTGGTAGCATAGTGGCCAAGGCACTTGACTGCTAACCAGAAGGCTGGTGGTTCAAACCCACCAGCCATTCCTTGAAAGGAAGGTTGGGCATTCCTACTTTTGTAGTGATACTGCCTTGGAAACCCAAGGAGGGGTCACTATGAGTCGGGGCTGACTCGATGGCAAAACAACAACAACAACACGCTTTATGGGAGCAGATTGCCAGGTCTTTCTCATGAGTAGTTGTTGTGTGGGCTCAGACCATCAACTTTTTGGATAACAGCTGAGTGCTTAACCCGTTGTGCCACCAGGGCTGCTTTGTGTAGATCACCCTTAATATCATTCTAAAAGGGATTTTTGTGGTGTAGCAGTTAAACAATTCAGCTCCTAATCAAAAAATCACCCTCTGAACACACCAGCAGCTCCATGGAGAAAGATGATGCTATCTGTTTCTGTAAAGATTTATGCCATGGAAACACTATGGCACAACTGTACTCTCTCCTAAAAGGCCACTATTAGTTGACATTGACTTGATAATAGTGGATTTTCAAAATCATTCTATGCAACCCTGATCCTTGCCAGTAGGTTTTTAGATATAGCATCATTCACGGTGACTTACATGTGCTAGCATTCTATTTAAACTCAAAAGTAAAGTTTAAAAAACTGAAAACATAAGCATGAATTAAATCCATCTTTCCCAATATAATACTAACATTCCATAAGGATTCTAATAAAAAATAATTCCAAAGCAATGAGGTAAGTTTTTTTTTAAATTTATTATTAGCTTATAGTCAAAATAAGCAAGTGAAAAAGATGTAAGAATATTTGTCTTTTCTCATCCAGATTTGCTAATTTTTCTTATGATTTTGTATATGTTAGTTCAAGCTTCTCAGTTTCAGAATTTAAGTAACACACATTCACATTTATTTTTTCCATTTCCCAAATTTTCCATTGAATTTCAGAGTGTGACATGTCAGTCCTTTTCTCCTATATTTTCAGCAAAGTCATAGGATTAATTCCAACTCC
>NW_006921818.1:7811-8417 GCF_000298275.1 Orycteropus afer afer | reverse complement strand
GTAATATCTCAAAAAAAACCCTACAGATTTTTTTTCTCTAAAACATAGTACAGTGTGTGAAGACATAGTTTAAGAGAAATTATACTTAGAAAAAATAATACAATATTACTAATTCTATTTTTTGTTTGGATTAAGGTAATGGGCTTTTCACTTAAGATATTTTACTTTAAGTTAAATATTTTACTTTAATTTTCAGTTTGTGATCACCTGTGTAAAACATTTAAGTTATTCAAATTGTGTGTAGTCAGGCAATAAACAAGCAACACTTTTACAGTAAAGATTATTGCTCTGAAGTAAGTATCTCCAAATTTAGCCTGAATAATTCTTTGCCTAAATGTGCATGCTAACACTGTAGCATTTCTGAGCCAAATCGTGATATAAAATTTGGTGGTCAAAAACTTGCTACTACTTAAGGAATTCTTAAAAGTCACTGACTTATGTCATTTGTATATTATACTCTCTCTAATGGAATGATAAACATATGGTATAGAATTTGATAAGAGTTAATAAGTTGGAAGGAGCTCTGGTAGCATAGTGGCTAAAGCACTTGACTGCTAACCAGAAGGCTTGTGGTTCAAACCCACCAGCCACTCCTCGGAAGGAAGG
>NW_006921818.1:6706-7436 GCF_000298275.1 Orycteropus afer afer | reverse complement strand
TTATTATTATTATTATTATTATTCCCCCTTTTGAGGTAGAATAAACTCTATTAGATATAAAGATGACCTTGCTAGCAGAAACCTAACAGGGAGGTTTAGAGAAAACACTGGCAGCACTTATGCAAAAGTCATAAAATGATTTGTGAATAGTAGTAACTAACACATTATTGTCTTGTTTCCTGAAATTGATGGAACATGTAAGCTTCCTCGACTGAATCAGCAGTTTGACAAACTGCTCTGTTAGTTTGGAAGGATTGTATTCCAAGCTCAACAAAAATTAAACCAGTCACTTGACACTAGTAGGCTCTCTGCAAAAAAGTATCGTAAATCAGCTCATAGATAAGTAATTTGTGGAGCCATGAAACACTCATTAAACTGTGTTTTAAAAAGGGGGTTTTATGCTAGGTTTTTGTTTTTGTTTTTGTTTTTTTAAATAACTCAAAAGCAAAGAAATGAAGCTGCAAAGTGCAGAAGTGGATTTTCAAAACAGTAGCTGAAATGTCCAAGGTGATCGTATAGTCAAATATTAAAGGTAATTTTGAATTCCTAAGGGTAATTAGAACTTAACAGAAAAGTCATTGTTAGCACTTAACTTTTATTTCCCACTCTGTTAGCTGAGGTATGATTGAATGGATATATTACCTTTCATCCTTCCCTGAAATGTTGAATTCATATTACTTTGCCCTGCCTTCCTGTGGCTTCCTGCAAGCAAGGATCAATATATTTGAAA
>NW_006921818.1:0-5946 GCF_000298275.1 Orycteropus afer afer | reverse complement strand
TATATATATATATATATATATGTACACATATACTGTCTAGGGAAAGATCTTGACACATCAGAATTTGCTAAAATTTTAAAACCCTTCTACCAAAACTCAAACCCTGTCTTAAGCTGGGTTTCTCAAGGATCAAAAACAGTGTACCTTATTTAGATAGCTATATATCTATATCTATGTCTTTATCTATCTATCTAAAGATTTATCTCAAGGAAATGGCTCATGTGGTTACAGAGGCTGGCAAGTCCCAGGTCCATGGGCCAGATGTCAGACTGGAGGCTTTTCCTAACAGTAGGTGCAGGGGCTGATCAACCGAAGATATTAGGTAAGGTGTCAGGTTCTTGGCCCACAAGCTGCAAGGTTAAAAATCTCAAGATCAGCAGGCATTATGGCAGGCCACTGGTTCACATCCAAAGAATCAGATGTCAGGTGATGATGAGCCAAATGCTAGATCCAGAATAAGCAAACTCCAGAGAGAGTTTTGCCAGAATGTCCATATATATTGGAAGCAAGCCACACTCCTGAGAAAATTATCTTTCCAATGATTGGCTGCTCATAGTAGATCTCATCATGAAAGTGATTAATTTTTGTCAGATCCCATAATGAGGGTTGACTACTTTCTAACTGCCAAACCACCTAGAGTCACAGCTGCACCAAGTGGATGCATGACCTTAACCATCACATACACCAAACCAAAAATGCTATCTAATGTCAACGTCTTTGTTTCTAATTAAAACCAATTAAGCTTAATTTTTGTTTTGGATATCTTTTTATGCTAGTAACATGAGCTCAACCAAGACATTTTAGGGTGTAAAAAAAAAAAAAAATCACTGCTTAAAATCTTGATCTATATATTGAGATTATTACATCTTTTACATCAGTGAACTAGATTTTTCTAAAGTGAAAGATACATAAACCCATCAATTGAAAACTCTTATATCACTAAATATTCTGGGTTCCCTTCATTTTAATCCTTTTAAAAATACTTATATATATTATTCAGGCCTGCTCCAAATGTGTTCTCCTTATCACCTCAGTACATATTTAGTTTTGTTTTGTGCTGTTTTATAATACCTCCACATAAATGTATTCCATTAACTAGTTCTTCATTCTGGTTGTATTATCCCTCCTGATTTCGTTTGATATGCTCAATTCAACAGAAATTCTTTGTTCACTTGCTATATACTGAGAAGCATATGACACATTGTAATGTGCTGGTGTTTTCCTTGTTCTTAAGGAGTTCATAGTGAAGTGAGGGTAATCATTACAAAGTTCAGGGGTGTTGTTTTTCATCTACCTCCATTTTGTAATGTTACTCCTACTTTCTTAATCACAACCCTCTCCTGCCTATCCTTTATGTTCTCCTTCCAAACACATAGGTGAGTATCCCCAACCTTTGCTAATCAATAAATAGTCCATATATTATCCACATCAACATCACTTGGAGTTTATTAGAAAAGCTGAATCTCATGCCACCTCAGCCTTAATAAAATCTGCATTTCAATGAAATCCTCAGGTGATTTATTTGCACATGCAGGTCAAAGAAACAATTCAAGGGGCTGTACTTCAGTGAATTTTGTTAAATTAATCCACTATCAATAGATTATAGGGGTGTCCCAGACAAGCAATGATTCTCTTAAGATTTGTTAGGGGCATATGTGGAAGATATGAACAGAGAAGGTTCTGCTTTCCCAAGGGCTTTCATTTTGTGCAGATGAGTCAGACCAGGAGAATTATAAGCAGGAACCATCCTAATCCACTTAGTTTACACATAAGATTGCCTTTTTTTGGGGGGGTCTCTATTATTGGGATAAAACATCAGAGAAGTTACTGGTTTCTTCTACTTCGTTTATTTGATATAAGGTATAAAGACTATTATTAAGTCTTAAGAAAGAATATATATCACAATCACCTGTGGAGGTTTTAGAAAATATTCTTGTCCTAGGCCCCATTCTAGAGATTTTAACTAAAAAGACTTAGCTTGAGATCAAAGTTTATACACACACACACACAAAACTTCATGTAAATCAATGTTTATGTATATAAATGTCCATGTATATAAATATATAGAGATATGAGCACAGAAATATTGGCCTACTGAATATACTGTTTTAATTATACTCTTTGGTAACTCAGTAAAATAACCAAATAAGCAAGTTGTTTGCTGCTTCATGTTTTGATGCTCCCACTTTCTTTTAAACCAAGTGTCTTTCTGTGTTAAATTTTCTAAAGTGGTGTGGTGATTGCCCTATGAAATAACATAGTTCCTCAAATCTTAGTTTGTTGTGCTGATTTTTTTTTTTTTTTTACTATATACAAAGGAGAAAAATAAAAATACCAAAAAGCAAAGTAAAGAAAGAGGAAGGAAGAAAAAGGATAGGAAAGAAAGCAGGCAGAAAGAATTGAAGCAGGAGAAGAAAGAAAGGGAGTAAGGAAGGATGTAAAAAACAAAGGAGAAACGTGTTATGTGGTGTTGAGTTGGGCCCGACTCATAGCGACCCTTCCTTGGGTTTCTGAGGCAGTATCACTATGGAAGTAGATTGCCCCATCTTCCTTCCGAGGAGTGGCTGGTGGGTTTGAGCCTCCAGCCTTCTGGTTAGCAGTCAAGTGCCTTAGGCACTATGCTACCAGAGCTCCTAAAGGAAAAACTAGATAAGGAAAAAAGTTGGAAAAAAGAGACATTATAAAGAAAAGGCAAAAGGACAAGAAAGAAGAGAAAGAGAAAAAATAAGGAAGGAGGAAGGGAGAAAGAAAAGAGGAAGAAAACTACAATTCAATTCAGTGATTTGCTGGTTTCTTTCTTATTGCTATAGTTAGCACCCATGAGAATAAATTTTGCCACCTACCTGAGATCTGTATCAATTATTCTGCCAAGTAGGAATGACATATTCTTTCTCTCTACCTGTTTTGTATTACTATTATTCTTAGAAACTTCTGTGATGTTGGAAATGTGTCATTTGTGGATTGACAATCCAAAAAGTAAAGTAAAAGGTTTAGCTGGTGAAATCATGCGTCCCAGTGGAAATGTTCTGAGAGAGGACATTTCACAAGAATGAGGTTTTTAGGTATAATTTTCCAAAGTGAGCCCTGGAGATTTTGTGGCAACTCAATTCTCATTACCCTGGAGGCATTCTGTTCTGGTACTCAGTTTTATTGCATTTTCTTGATTTTATATTACTTTCTTTTAGACTGGTGATGATTAATGATAAAATAAAGCAGTACCATGAACAATCATGACAACCAAATAAACTGTCCAAATTATCAACAATCAATTAAAATATGTAAAATTAATAGCACCAGGCACATATTTTTTCACAACAGCACATGCACATATAGGTGTAAATCTTTTGATGCATGCTAAATACCCTATGTCAATTGTCAAGCCTGGAGAATGAAAATAAAAATATATGTAGCTATCCCAGAGCCAAGGAATACTGGCAGCACAGTGATAAAATAATCAACTGCTAATTCGAAGGTTGATGGTTTGAACCCATCAGCTGCTACGTGGGAAAAAGATGGGGCAGTCTACTTCTGTAAAGATTCATAGCCTTGAAAACAGTATGGAGCAGTTCTAATCTGTCCTAAGGAGTTACTATGACCCAAAATCAAACTAACAATTTGTTTGGTTTTTATATGTATGTTTATATATATAAATGGTGTTGAAAGCATTTGGAATCATGTGTGTGTGTGTCTAAAATCATACTCACTGCCATCGAGTCAATTCCAACTCATAGCAACCCCTTTTCAGTTTCTGAGGTGGTAAATCTTTAACAGAAGTAGATCGCCCAGACTTCCTTCCATGGAGTGGCTGGTGGTTTTGAACCACCAGCCTTCTGACTAACATTCAAATGCCTTAGGCACTTCACCACCAGCATATATACATACACAAAAATTTCAAAATGTTTATGATGTTAAATATACATATTCAATAATATTGAGTATTAATAAATAGAGATTCCTAAATTTTTTTGAATAAATATTCATTGCATACCACCTATGTTTTAAACATTTATCTTTGATTCATAATGTTGCTGTCATGAAAATACCATCCATGGGTCACTTTGAAGAACAATAATTTATTTTGTAACAGTTTAGAAGCTAAAATTCCCTATTAGCATCACTGGCCCATCAAATCTTTCTGTGAGTCTCTTTCCTAGTTTCTGGGATCTGCAGTCAATCCTTGGCATTCTTTTGCTATAAGACAATATTTGCATTGTCTCTGCCTTTCTCTATGTGTGTGTATCAGGCACTTTTCTAGTCTTTTGATAACTCAAAGTTGATTAGATTTAGAATGCAGCCGGTAGTGGTATTACTTCAAATGACTTATTGATTATTATTACATCATGGAAGACGATTACATTCCATTAGATGTAAGGTAATTGCATTTAATTACATTGCATTGCATTACATTGCATTACAGAACGTACTCTGCTCTTCCCAAGGCTAACTGATTTCATCACAACTAAAAGCAGTGCAGTTGACAAGGAACTGCCAGAAAATTAAGACAGATTCAGAAGAGGACATGAATGAGGGATATCATTGCTGATGTCAGATGAATCTTGGCTGAAAGCAGCTAATACAAGAAAGATGTTTACCTGTATTGTATTGAATATGTGAAGGAATTCAACTATGAGGATCATAACAAAATATGGATAAAATTGTGAAAAATGGGAATCCTTGAAAGTTAGTTATAATCATGCAGAACATGTACACATACCAAGAGGCAGTCATTCAAACAGAACAAGTGAATACTTCATAGTTTAGAATAAGGAAAGGTGTGTGTTAGGGTTGTATTTCACCATACATATTTAATCTATATGCTGAGAAAATAACCTGAGAGGTTGTGTTATATGAAGAAGAACACGACATCAAGATTGAAGGAAGACTCATTAAACACCTGATATATGCAGAAGCTAGAACCTTGTTGGCTAAAAGTGAAAAGGAATTGAAACAGTTATTCATGAAGATCAACGACTACAGCCTTAAGTATGGAATACAATTCAACATAAGATGGGCAAAAATCCTCACTAGTAGACCAATAAGCATCATGATAAAGAAAAAAAAAATATTAAAGTAGTCAAAGATTTCATTTTACTTTGACCCTCAATCAACACACATGGAAGTAGCAGTCAAGAAATCAAACAATAATAAGGTTCCGGTAAGATGGCGGAACACACAGAAAGACGCACAGACTATCTTCAACAAAGAAAAGGAGAACCAATTAACACAGAAACAGAAGATGATTGCACTTGTGGCTGGTGGTGGGCTAAGCTGTAGACATTTGCCTATCTGGAGAGTGCGTCTATTTTAAATGTTGAAAAGTGATTTGACCATTTTTGAAATTTAATGCAACTGCATGCTCCCAGATTCCAGGGACTTGAGATTAGGCTACACTTGCCAGGAAACATAAGGACATTTTGTACATCAACAACTGGAAAGTTAATAGAGATCTAAATACAACAATCCCACAATGTCTCAAAGAAAACCAACCATCACAGTTTACACAAAGAAGCAAGATAAAGCAATAGAAGCAAAAGAGGAGGATATAGACCCAGAACACATCCCTGAGGAAGAAACAGCATTAAAACTCCCTGATAATGAATTCAAGAGAATTATATTTAGGTATCTTCAAAGTATTGAGAGACAGATAAAGGAAAACAAGTCAAAATGAAGGAAAACACAGAAAAATCCTAGAACATATTCAGAAGAAAATGCAAGAACAAAATGAGAAAATAAATGAAAAATTAGAAATGATTCAAAATCTACAGAGAGAAACCCAGATGATTAATTTAAATTTTCAGAAATAGATAACACATTGAAAAAGGGTAAAGGAATAGAATTGAATCAATGAAAGACAAAATTAATGGAATTGAAGACAAATACCTGAATACTTCTTTGGAAAGGGATCAATCAGAAAAAAAGATCAAAACACCATGAAGTTTTTGGCAA
>NW_006921817.1:5641831-5642464 GCF_000298275.1 Orycteropus afer afer | reverse complement strand
AAAAAAAAAAAAAAAAACCTACACAATAAAATGACCCCAAATAATCATTTCACATGTTCAGCATTACTGCAGCCAAGTTGCCATAATCACATATGAAATGTGTGCTAGAGCTGTCAGATGACTTGATCATCAGTTATTCCAGGTGAATAAGAGTTTAAGTGGAATACAGCCTCTGTTCAGGCATTAGTTTTACTGTCCATAAATAACAGAAAGACAATCCAGCAAAGAGAGGCCATGAGTGAGAAATAAATCTCTTGTTGGCTTTATTCCTAGGACTAATGAAAGAAAATAAGGTGGGCCACACTGAACGATAATTCAAAAGAGGACAATACATATCCTTTAATTGATTTTATTTATAGGGTTCATAACCCTGTGATATCAGAACTTGTAACAATAATTGTGGTTTGACAAGTCCACATCAGAGGTGTCACCTTGGGGACGCTGTATATCAGAAACTCTACTAGAAAATAAATTTATACACACAAAAAGTGTAACTTTTTGACAGTGACATTAGTCTACTCTAGTAGAAACCAACTTTCAGTCTTTTAGCAACATGTTGGTTCAAAAACCACAAATCAAAATTGATTTCACTTTCCTTTTATAATGTGAGTCATGGTATAGAAAAAAAAAAAA
>NW_006921817.1:5628677-5639526 GCF_000298275.1 Orycteropus afer afer | reverse complement strand
GCGAAATGCTCCTTGGAAGTGAGAATGGCTAGACTTCCTCTCACCTATTTTGGTCATGTTGTAAGAAGGGACCATTCCCTGGAGAAGGATGTCATGCTTGGTAGGGTGGAGGATCGACAAAAGAGGAGAAGGCCTTCAAAGAGATAATTGACACAGTAGCTGTAATGACGAGCTCGAGTATAGCAGGGATCATGGAGCTGGCGCGGGATCGGGCAATGTTTCATTCTGCTGTGCATGGAGTCGCTATGAGTCGGAGACGACTTGACAGCATCTAATAACAAAAACAACTACACAGACTTTCTTGTTACTCTCAAATAATTCAAAACTTCTGTGCAGAAAAAATTTTAAACAAGCAGTTGAAACTAAGTGTATTTACCAACTCAATTAATTAACTCAGCTTCCAATTCAAATATATCATTCTTTCTTAGTAATCCCTAATAATCCCCTAATACTTGCATGTGTTAGGTAAATATAAAAAACGTTGTGATAGTAGGATTTTTGTAAAAAGCCATGGCAGTAGTTCTATGAAAGACATTCTAAGCATATTTTTACTAGAAAAGACAATTAAATATTATAGAATTGTTACTACTCTTTTTATTTCTGTCGTTCAGTTTATGAGAAAAAATGTTTAAATATTTTACAATAGTCAGTGCATATAGTACTTTGTGTTTCCTCTGATAGCTCTACACAGGCTCTTTTTTCTATTTAGACATCATTTGATAAAAACAGGCATTCAGTATTGTCAGGAAACTTATGTTTGGAATCATATCTCATTACTGGTAATGTTATCTTGGCAAAGGTTTGTCATACTTTCTCAACTTCACTTATCTTACATATGACCAATTGCTATTGAGTCAGTTCCAACTCATGGCAACTTCTTGTGTCAGAGTAGAACTGTTCTCTATAGGTTTCTTAATGGCTGATATTTTTGGAAATAGATCACCAAGCCTTTCTTCCAAGGCACTTCTGGGGGGATTCAAACCACCAACATTTTGGTTGGCAGCAACCATGTAAGCCATTTGCACCACCCAGTGACTCCCTCTCACCTATAAATTAGGGACAGTCCTCATTCTGTCTACAGTACCAAATTATTATGAGGATCCAATGAAATTATAGCACTTAGTAAACTGTAAGGTACTACTGAAATACATCATCTTATTCTCCATCAGGGAGCTCTGGTAGCATAGTGCCTAAGGCACTTGACTGCTAACCAGAAGGCTGGCAGTTCAAACCCACCAGCCACTCCTCAGAAGGAAGATGGGGCAATCTACTTCCATAGTGATACTGCCTCGGAAACCCAAGGAGGGGTCGCTATGAGTTGGGTCCGACTCGACAGCACATAACAACAACAACAACATTCTCCATCAATCCATACTTGTCCAAACACCACATTAGTAGAAATTTCTTCATCACAGTTTGATTCTTTCCATCTATGCTCTTTTCTTTCTGTTAGGTTGTTGTGCTCCTAATAGAGCAATATGTGGATATGAATGTATAAAATATCACAGCAAGTACTACAGTGCTCTGTACATCTCTTGTGTCCAATAATTGCTCACAAAAGGAGCCCATAAACCCCAGTTCAAGTGTGGATAAGTGGACAAGTTCACTCCCTGCTAAAAAACCTTGATCAGTTTCTCAGTGCTCAGTGTAGGGCTTAGGAGGGACTTCCCTGGAGCAAGCCTACCTGGATCATACCTCAACTTGCCTGCTTTTTACATGTGTAAACCTCCACAGACTCAAAATCCTCTACATCTTTATTTATGCAGGTGTAAAATGGGGATGATATGATCTACTCCATAAGATTTTTGTGAAATTTAAACTATTTATAGGGCTTAAAAACACTACTGGCACATAGTGTTTACTAAGTGTTCATTGCTATTATTTGGAAATCTACATTTTGCCTGATTTGGCAACTGCTTACTTCATCTTGAGGGAGTTCTGGTGGTTCAGTGATTAGTACATTGGGCTAGTAACCCAAAAGTCTGTGGTTCATTCAAACCTGCAAGCCATTCAGTGGTAGAAAGATGAGACAGTCTGCTTCTGTAAAGATTCACATCCTTGGAAATCCTATGGGGAAGTTCTACTCTGGCTGTAGGATCACTATAAGTTGGAATTGACTCAATGGCAGTGGGTTTGTTTTTTGGTACTCCAGTATAACCTTAAGTTGACTGATAACACCTCCAAAGACTTTACTTCTGAAGAAGGGTGAGTTCATAGGTATCAAGGGTAAGGATGTTAACATATTTTTTAGACCTACTTTCACTAAGTTCTTAGGTACTGGAATTTGGCCTACTTTATCCGGTCTTAGGGCATTTGCATTTTTGGTTCCATCTACTTGGAATAGGATTTCCACTTCTGAATCCCTTCTTATCTTTCAGGGCTCATTTAAAATATCACTTTCTCAAGGATGTCTTAGTCTTTATGTTTGGATTAAGTCTCTCAGTTAGTAACAAATATAAATATTAGTTACCATCAACTGAATTCTGACTCATGGTAACCCCATGTTAGTCAGTGTAGAACTGTGCTCTATAAAGTTTTCAATGATTGACTTTTCATAAGTAGATAAACAGGCCTTTCTTTCAAGGAGCTCCTGGGTGGACTAGAACCACCAAACTTTGGCTAGTGGTTCAGCACTTTAACCATTTATACCAACCTATCACCCCATATGTCTGTAGCATAACTCCCTGTACTTCTTGGAGGACATATCACAATCATCATGAAATAATTAATTTCACAATCAATCTTTTATTTTCTGTTTTATTAAAATTATGTCTTGTTTACTTCTATATTCCCAGCATGGTGTCCAATGGATATTGATTGGATACATAAATAAAAAAAGAAGTAATTATTGGTAAACTCAGAGGATAAACTTTAACTCTAAAATGTCAAAAAATCATGGTTTCTAGAGTATATTTAAATGATTAATATAAAATAAGACATGAAAACATGCTATGTGACTACTTAACTCTTTATAAAATATCATTGTTTAGTATTATCTAGTACCATTAGGAACTCTGGTAGCATAGTGGCTAAGGCACTTGACTGCTAACCAGAAGGCTGGAGGTTCAAACCCACCAGCCACTCCTCGGAAGGAAGGTTGGGCAATCCTACTTCCATAGTGATACTGCCTCGGAAACCCAAGGAGGGGTCGCTATGAGTCGGGGCCGACTCGATGGAAAATAACAACAACAATAACAACAGTACCATTAAATTTCCATTTGACCAAAAGAAAAGAAAAAGAGAAAAGTTTCCTTTAAAATTTCTTATATGGTTCATGCTCCCCCAGTAATCATGGAGGCTAGAGAATGACTCCCACACAGATGTCTCTATGCTGGTTTAGTTTTAGAAATGAGCAGGTTGTTCAAAATATCCCTATAGTACATTTTTGGAAGGAAGTATATTGGATAATTATTATATAACTCACTTGTAGAATAAATTAGACTTGAATAAATTGATCAGTCTCTTGTTCAAGGCAGTTCTTTACACAGGTTTTCCTCAGCATCTGGTATTTCCCAACTCACTTTCCTAATTATTAAAACCAATAAACAGCCTGGGTTGAGATTATTCTCAAAGAATCATTAGGAAAAAATTGACCAGACATGTTATTATTTTGCTTTCCAAAAGTTACCCAAAATATCCTTTGGTAATCAATGCATGGCTAGCATTCTAGATCCTATTAAGAACAAAGAATTGGAAATCTGCTGTGCTCTAAGCTTCACTCCTAGTGGAAACGCTATTAATTAATTTGATTAGAAACCTTTTATATAATGGGACTGTTTAAAATATTTGTTAATTCTTGAAGTCTAGTTCACATAAAAGGTTTGCCATTATAGAAAACTCTAATTCTAATTCATATGATTTCTATATAATTCAAAATATGTCTATCTGTGGATTTTCTATTAATATAATCATCACTGTTAAACTATAACAACAAAGACATTACAATATCCCATTAATATCTATGCATCTATTGGTCATTATGATTTTTTTGTCCTAGTCTCATGTAATTTAATTGCCCTTTGTAGTATACCGTACTGTCAAACCGTGTGATGTGTCACAAAATCTAGCAGACATATGTCAATTCTAAACTAAAACCAAGTAGAAAAACTTATGTTTTTTCTGCACAAAGCTTTTTCTACAGCACTGATAAGTCCAAGCTACAGACATGCCCCAAGGTCATTTGATGCTTATAAAGCCTTAAGGAACCAAATTAATTGTTTTCTTTTTCCCTCATGTAATTACCATTTAGATGAAAATATATATCATGATATTTCTGTAGCATCAAGGAATGAACATCATGGTAATTAATTAAATCTTAATATTTCAGCATATTTATTGCCTTTTGCATTGCCTTACCTGCCAGGATCTATCCAATTAGCATACCATGTGGTATGCATTCAACCAATCATATGGCAAATGACACAGTAGAACTAGGTGGGGGCTGTCTGTAGGTGGAGCATAGATCTTTTCCTCTTCTATTTCTTGCTAATTGAAAACAAGGGGATGGCATCCTGGAAGAACAGAAAGTCAATGTGATTTGATATCAGTTAATACTGGGTTTGAATTCTAATTCCTCCACTAACTGCCTTGAAGTCGACCAAGTTACTTAACTTCTCTGTGCTTCACTATCTTCTCATGTTACATCTCCTTTGTAAAGCTGTGATGAACATTATATGAGATTATGTATATGATCATCCATTCAGATAGTAAATGTTTTAATGGACTGGCTAGGTGTTGCTGCTATGGCTCTTAATAAGAACATGTGTGGCTTCTGAAGGCCCATTTTACTCTCCTTAGTGAAAAATGGGATATTTTGTCTATCTAAACTGAAACTAGGTAATGTAAAATATTAATTCAAACAATCCAATTAACAAACTAACTAAAATTATAATATCATTTTACTTATATACACAAGGTCAGGAGAGTTAAAAAATAACAATGTAATAGACCCACTATTCCAGGCTGGTCTGAGGAAAGCGTGTGATCACCAGTGTAACCTTTCCCCTATACTCCTCCCACACCAGTGCCCTCATTTACCGGCAGATAAGGCACTTGACTGCTAACCAGAAGGCTGGCAGTTCAAACCCACCGGCCACTTCTCGGAAGGAAATTTGGGCAATATACTTTCATAGTGATATTGCCTTGAAATCCAAGGAGGGGTTGCTATGAGTCGGGTCCTACTCGATGGCCCATAATAACAACAGCTGTAACCATCCCCTGCATCCATTCCTCCCAATTTAACTGAAGCCAACACCACGATTTCCTCCCAGGATCCGTTATCTCTAGAAATGATTTTCTGTTAGTTAAGTAGACAAATTCATTCTTGGTATTGTATTAAGGGCTGACAGTGGCTTCCCCAGGTACACTTTCTAAGTGATACTGCATTTGAATGGGAAATTTAGAAGATGAATGGGGCAGCATATTGGAATATAGGTCCTTTTGGTTTTACTCTGGCAATGTTTGCCAAATGGATATTTTATAATTTAATACTGATTCTAATAGATGGTGGTCTGACTGGGAAAAAATGATCAAATACATTGTGAATACACCTACCTGTGAGAATCAGACTAGAGCCTTCAGTGTGAATTGTATTTCAACATAAAGACAACAAAAATCCTCACAACTGAACCAATAGGTAGAATCATGAGAAAGAGAAAATATTGAAGTTGTCAAGGGTTTTTATTCACTTTGCTCAGCAATTAATATCCATGAGTGAAGCAGTCAACAAACTAAACAATGTATACTATTGGGCCAATCTGCTACAAAAGACTTCATTAAAATCTTGAAAAGCAGTTTTGTCACTTTGATGAATAAGGTGCACCTCACCCAAGTCCTGGTGTTTTTCAATTGGTATTATTTCTAATTTTTTCATGCTTAGATTACTTAGTCTTATTATTCAAAAAGTATAATTTCAAGCTAGCAATACGAAAGAATGAAAAGTAAGTGTTAAAGTTAAAAAATACATATATTTTTTCATTTCCCTAATGAAAGGCAATTTTTTTTTGTCTTATGAAGTAGCATTCTCTAAAACTTACCATTAGCTTTTTGTAGAATCCTAGAGTAATTATATTTTTTTTCTGTGAAAATGATTTTTAATTACAAATATATGTATTTGTAAATAGAGATAGAATTCTTTATGAAAATATAATTATAGAAGATCAATTTGGTCTATTAATTCCATAGAAGGAAGCATAATCCCAGATTATCTAAATTGAATTGCATCTCTCTTTCTCTTTTTAAATGTATCAATCTTTCAATTTGTTCAAAGGAAAATGTTAGATGAACTTTTCAGTGGTGTAGATTTTAAATGTGAGCAGAAAATTATCTGTCAAAACAAGTAGTTTCATATGACTTACAAAGGACCTATTTAAGGGAATTATAAAGATTTCTGTCTAAAAGATTTTAATCTTAAATGTACAGCATTAACAAGCTTCATACCTTTTTTCTATTAGTATAGGCAACTTATAGGTAAAATAAGATTATTCTTTAGTAATTTGTTTTCATCCTTACTGCAAAAGAATTCTTGTGGGGGATTTTAACAAGCAAATTAGTGAAATACAAGATAAATGAGCAAAGTAAAAATGGAAGGGCTAGTGTGTTGTTGTTGTTGTTGTTATGTGCCATCAAGTTGGTTCCCACCCACAGCAACCCTATGTACAACAGAACGAAACACTGCCCAGACCTGCATCATCCTTACTATTGTTGCTATGATTGACATCATTGTTGCAGCCACTGTGTCAATCCCGTTGAAGTTCTTCCTCTTTTTCACTGACCCTCTACTTTACCAAGCATGATACCTTTTCCTGGGATTAGTCTCTCCTGATAACATGTTCAAAGTTCATGAAATGAAGTCTCACCATCTTCTTTCTAAGGAGCATTCTGTCTGTACTTCTCCCAAGACAGATTGGTTAATTCTTATGGTAGTCCAAAGTATACTGAATATTCTTCTCCTACAACATAATTCAAATGCCTAAATTCTTCTTTAGAAGCCTGCTATGTACTAAAGACAAATATAAAATGATTAAACGTTTTTACAAATGAAATAATAGGTGTTCATCATTTATAGCATAGTGGCTAAAGCACTTGACTGCTAACCAGAAGGCTGGCGGTTCAAACCCACCAGCCACTCCTCGGAAGGAAGGTTGGGCAATCCTACTTCCATAGTGATACTGCCTCGGAAACCCAAGGAGGGGTCGCTATGAGTCGGGGCCGACT
Source organism: Orycteropus afer afer (assembly GCF_000298275.1). NCBI lineage: Eukaryota > Metazoa > Chordata > Mammalia > Tubulidentata > Orycteropodidae > Orycteropus > Orycteropus afer. Next base: position 5,632,311 of record NW_006921817.1, on the reverse strand, counting down.
CGACGGCACATAACAACAACAACAACATATAAATTTGAAAGAGAAATCTCTTCCAGTTATAAACAACAGAATATATGTTGTGAATATACTATTAAACACAATGTTTCACTTATCACTGTATTTTGGAAAACTTTTCTATCAGACACAGAGCTGTCACTTTTTTCTTACTAACAATAAATTGTTTTCTTCTTAATGGATTAGCACACCTTGTTTATCTAATCATCTGTTGGGGAACATTTAATTGTTTCAGTTATTTTCCTCTCACAATGTTCTGATATTCTTATGCATAGAAGTCTTGTCATGTTATCTGCTTGTTGCGTTTGGTCCCTAACATCTGCCCAATGCTGTGGAAACTAGGCTAATTGGCCAGGAGAGAAGTGTCTGAGACATGCTCCCATGGAAATAATTGCTACTGAATGTGTCAAGCAGTAAATTGCAGCAAAGAAAGGAGAATATTGGCTTTACCGTACGCTCCATCTTACCTACCATGTTTTGTAAAGCTGTTACATTAGTAGCTACTTATGTAGATCCTTCACGCTTTTTTTAGTTGCATGTTCAGTGACACACTTTGAACATAATTTTTATACCATCAGCACATCTAGAGAACATGGAGGAAGTACATTTTTTGTTATCCTTCTTCTCCATCACACACACTCCGTCACCACCATGGCTACCACCATCACAATCACCATTGCCCGTCCCATTACTGTTTTTGTGCACCCAGTAGCACTAGGCCTTTTCCATCATGATAGTAATTTTCTATGGACATATACTGCCTCAAACTTCTGCCTAAAACCTTTAGTACTCTTTTGTAATCCCTGACCCTGACATGTTCCAGTCTCACTTACAGAGAAGACAGCTACTTAATTCTCCCCATTCAATGATTAAATGTGTTAGTAGCTACGAGGACCTATTTTAGTACCAAGGAAGATAAGGAGTTCTGGTGGCATAGTGCCTTAAGGCATTTGACTGCTAACCAGAAGGTTTGTGGTTTAAACCCACCAGCCACTCCATGGAAGGAAAACAGGGTAATCTACTTCTGTAAAGATTTACTGCCTTGGAAACACAAGGAAAGAATGATAAGTGGGATTCGACTCGATGGCAGTGAGTTTGGTTTGTTTGGTTTGGTTACCAAGTAAGATATGCATGGTGGATGCAACTCAACAACTACATATTTTTCAATCACTATGTTTAAAGCCCATTGCCAGTGTTATATTGAAAACCAAATAAAAGTTATTTACTTTTGAAAAGCTTACAGTACAATAATAAGGGGGCCTTCTGTTGGTCCCTTCAACATGTCAGACTCCTTCCCACTTTGGTGCCTTCATGCTATCTATTCCTTCCACTTGAAAAGCTAAGCACGATCTTCATGTAACTGGTCCCTTCTCAAAATGTAGGTCTTAGCTTAAATATCACCTCATGAAAAATGCCTTTACTTGTCCTTCAATCTAAAATAAACAACAAGCATCCTCTATTATTTCAGCGTAGTTTTATCATATTACACATGTCACTTTTTAATGGTTTTTATTATAAATTCTAATTTGCCCTACATTAATGTTACTATATCATATAATTTTAATTAATATAAGCATAGCATATCTTTCTTTTTATATTTCACTATACTTAATCTTCTAAGTTTTATTTACATTTACTTTTTGGAGAGTGTAATAAACTGGATTTATTTCCTCTTCCAATCTGATAACCTCTGCTTTTTAATAAGTGAGAATAATTAAATTACATGTATTGTGATATTTTTATTTCTTTCTTGCAATTTATATTCCATTATCTGCTTTATTTCTTTTCTGCCTCTTTCTCTCTGAATTGTTTCCTAGGTACATGTGTCTTTTCTGTAATCCTCTTTTTTCTAGTTGACTCTGTTCTTAGAGTTTGTTCTTTACATGGTATTTTAATTCAATAACTGTTATTCATTTTCAAGTTTTCTAATACTTTGTGTGTGTGTGTTAATACTCATCTTTTGTGTTTCTTAGGTACATTCTGTTTCTTTAAAGGATCTTAGTTTTTATTTTATCTTGTTGAGCCACATGTGCATGCTTGTTTTAAAATCTTTGTCACACTGTTCCATAAAACAGTTTATAGTCAAACAGATTTCATGTTCTTATTTTTAAATTCCACAATCTATCTTTATTAGCTTTCAATTAGTTAACAGATTTTGGAATTTTGGTTTGTGATCTAATCTTGAGTGTTAATTTTCTTTTCTCTTTTCTCCCTACCTGTTTAGTTATTTTTCAGTTTTCATGTGCTTCAGGTCTCCTTTCCTCTCATTAGCTCTCAGTCCAGAGTCAAATATTGTAATGGCTGTTTTGTGGCTCAGGGCATACCTCAGACCTATTTTCCAAATTCTCAAATGGCTTGGCTCAGTTCTTGGTCAGTAAGCCATATATTTTTATTTTGACATTCCTAGGTGCACAGTTGTCTATAAAGTTGTCTACAAATCAAACCAAACTCACTCCCGTGGAGTTGGATCTGACTCACAGTGACCCCTCCGTGCTTTTCTGAGGTAGTGTCTCTAAGGAAGTACATTCCCCAGTCTTCCTTCTGAGGAGCAACTGGTGGGCATGAACTGCCAGCCTTCAGGTTAGCAGTCAAATGCCTTAGGCACTACGCCATCAGAGAGAGCTACAGAAAATTAGCTGGAAGGAAGCTGCTGCTTCTTTTCTTTCTTTTTTTTTTTTTGTTAACTCATGCTGTTGACCTCAACCAGCAAACCCCTAACTTTAGGCTTTTCTCTTAAGTAGAACACTTTGGTTGTCTTTGAGTCACAGCAACTGACCCCGAGACCAGAACCCAGCAAATCCTTAGCTTCAGTTCTTCTCAGTATATATTTTAAGTTACACTTTAAATTTTTATTCATCATTATTCCATGTTTTGTGTAGTGAAGATATGTTGAAGTATGAATTAAAATTTAGATAATTAATATGCCTAATTCAATTGCAACCACAATCTTAAAGGAATTAAATTTTTGAAATTAAATTTCACATAAAGAACATACAGGCAAAATAACTTTGAGAAAATGAAAACAATGAGGAATGGCACTACCTATAGTTGTTGTTATGTGCCATTGAGTCAGTCCTGGCTCATAGTGACCCCTCCTTGAGTTTCAGAGGGTATCACTATGGAAGTAGATTGCCCAACCTTCCTTCTGAGGAGTGGCTGGTGGGTTTGAACCAAGAACGTTCTGGTTAGCAGTCAAGTGCCTTAGGCACTATGCTACTAGAGCTCCCATGGCACTACCTAGAGTTGTTAAATATTAAAATTTATTCCAAAACTCAGTTATTAAGATAATATGGTACTGAAAAAAGAAACAAATAATATAACAGAATGCAAAGTTCAAAAATAGACCCATGTATACATAAATATTAAAGAGATATTCTTGGGTTGCAATTCAAATTAGCAAAATAAGTATGAGTCACTCAATAAATGGATATATTTAGTTAGATATTTAGATGGAAGAAGTCAGAACTATACCTTGCACACTCAATTCAATGATAATTAAACAAAAAAAGAATAAAATTACTTGATGAAAATGTAGTTGAATATGAATTAGATCACTAATCTAGAGATTTCTAAAGTAATAGAAAAGAGAAAGAAGGCATACAGAGGGAGAAAAAAAAAA
>NW_006921817.1:5614633-5615524 GCF_000298275.1 Orycteropus afer afer | reverse complement strand
TTGAACCCCCAGCCGTCTGGTTAGCAGGCAAGTGTCTTAGCCACTATGCTACCAGAGCTCTAGAAGAATAAAATATAAAAATAGATGTTCACATGTTTTCTGTTAGGAGATAAATTGAAACAAATCTGGGGTGCAGAAAGAGTTAATGTATAAATCAAATATTTATACACTTTGAATGTGTATATTCTGTGAATTTATGTTGTTGTCATGTGTTATGGAGTTGGACCGGACTCATAGCGACCCTTCCTTGGGTTCCCGAGGCAGTATCACTACAGAAGTAGATTGCCCCATCTTCTTTCCAAGGAGTGGCTGGTGGGTTTGAACTGCCAGCCTTCTGGTTAGTAGTCAATGTCTTAGGCACTATGCTACCAGAGCTCCCCATACACATATAAGAAAAAGAGAAATTTATCTTAGGAAAATGAATTTATACTAAGGTAAAAATCAAATAAGTGCACAAAGATTCCTGTACAAGGCTATTTATCATAGTATTAAATATAGAGTAATAGCAAAAATATAAACAGTCAAAATGGAACATAAATCACTTACAGCACAACCATGAAATACAATGATTAAATCATGGTGTAGAAGAATATTTACTTCTTTGAAGTATGTCCAATGAAAAATCATGGCAAAAATACTATGTATGTGTTTGTGTGTGCATACATATATATGGATTTCATAACCATATACACCAACGTATTATTAGTGATTGTCCATGGGCTTAGGTGTGATTTCATTCTTCATTTAGTTTTCTGTGCTTTTAAAAACTTTCTACATACACTATATATTGCTTTTCTAATGAGAAGAAAAACAACAGTTTTTTTAAAGCACTGTTAGGATTTTCCTTATTTTTAAACAAAACCTCTCATGTTACTGTCAAGATCTTTTTTT
>NW_006921817.1:5610278-5614238 GCF_000298275.1 Orycteropus afer afer | reverse complement strand
CTGACCTTTCTGTTAGCAACTGAATGCTTTAACTGCAGATTTGTTTATTATAGAAGCAGTCAAAATATGAGGAATGACAAACTGTCAACATGGCAAATGAGAGACCTATTCCAGAGAAATGCTATAATGGAAATTCAGTGGTTAATGGTAAGAATCAATGTGTCCCCTAACACTTTTGTGTGGGCAAACCATCCTTCATCAATGTCTCCTGGTAACAAATAGGACTCTTGAGTGCAGAAAGAGTTAATGTAGTTTCCCAAAGCACCTAATATATTTCCAGAGCCTGTTTTATGTACTGAGAGATGTTGGCTCACCATAATACAGGTCCCTTTGCTAATATTATAAAGAATAAAAACCACTATTTTCCTTCTTTTATAGTTTGCTTTCATAAGCATTTATTTTTCTACAACTTACATATCAAGTTAGTTCAGTGCCGACTTTCTTGTTTTTGAAAGTCTTAGGGATTGTCTGTTTTGGCTTGTTATAGACTGCACTGCAAACATATTTTGGTGAAACTAACACTTCTGGAAGCCTGAAACTAGATGTAAAAGACAGAAAAAAGCAGACTAGTTTGTACCAGAAAAGGTTTGTTGTTGTTTTTGTTATGTGCCATTGAGTCAGCCCCCACTCATAGCGACCCCTCCTTGGGGAGGCAGTATCACTACGGAAGTAGATTGCCCAAACTTCCTTCCAAGAAAAGGTTTATTGACCTTGATACATACATCCATTAAGTTTATAAAGACAGGACAAATCTATCATGCACTTATGAAATAAGGTTGAAATGGGGAAATATAAAATTAAAAATACATTAATATATTTTTAAGAAAAATGTTGTTACGTGGCATCAAATTGGACCCAACTCATAGTGACCCCTCCTTGGGTTTCTCAGTCGGTATCACTGTGGAAGTAGATTGCCCAATCTTCCTTCCAAGGAGTGGCTGGGGGGTTTGAACCACCAGCCTTCTGGTTAGCAGTCGAGTGCTTTAGGCACGATTCTACCAGAGCTTCTTAAGAAAAATAGCTGCTTTCAAATGTACCTAATTTTTCATTTCATGCCTTGTTTCCTGCTACATTTTCATCAGAAAACATTGTTGTTGCTGTTATGTGCCGTTGAGTCAGCCCCAACTCATAGCCACCCCTCCTTGGTTTTCTGAGGCATATCATCTATGGAATTAGATTGCCCAACCTTCCTTCCGAGGAATAGCTGGTGATTTTGAACCACCAGCCTTCTGGTTAGCAGTCAAGTGTTTTAGGCACTATGCTACCAGAGCTCCTTCAGAAAATATAGGGATATATATAGTATAGTGATATATTGTAAAGATTTAAAGGACTATTAGATTTTGTTGATATGAGAACATCATAACAAATATTTAGACACATATTTATTATTATTCAGGTTTCAGTTGCTACTGCCAGTTAGCAGTATACACAAAAATACTTCAATCAGCCTTATCTTTCACTCCAATTTCTGGTGTTTTGTATTTTTTGAAATGGATTCTCCCAAATCAGAAAATAGTTCTTGATTATAAATTAAACCCTTTTCAAAGCTGCATGAAATTTTTGTGACCATGATATTTCTATTTAAGAAGTATAAATAGCAGTTTTGATTGTGTGACTGAGAATGTAACCCTCATTTTCCTGAAGTAGACAGAATGTAAATTCCTCTTACTATGTTCTTTATTGATTCTTAAAATATCTTATGCTAGTAATAGGCTCAATGCTTACAGAATTTATATACAATAAAAAGTTTTGGGTTATAAAGTTGGGCAAAAAAAATATTTTATAGTCTTTAGTACTTAGGCAATTGTAATCTATGCTTCAGTGGATCCACTCTGCTATAATTTTGTTTATATAAATTATGTTGGTTAAATTCTACCAAAAGACAGTCTTTAGACAAAATTTCTGTAAGTTTCTTTTATAATTGCAAATACTTTCTCAAGTAGGAATATTGCATATTACATTATTTTTCTTTTAGAAATGGGACCATCCTGTTTTAGAATTTCTGGCCATGAAATTTGGAATTTCAGCTTCAAGTTTTTGGTTGCCTAGAATGTTCTTAATATAATTGTGCTTGAAAAAGTGTCCCCCACTTAAGTCTTAGTTTCCCATGATAGAAGTCAAAAAACTTACTTCCCTACTTTTTTGCAGATGAGGCTGATATGGCCTAGTCCCTAGCCATCAGATGTGTCAATAGGAGAATCTCAAAAGGAACTAAGCAACTTGAGAAAGGGTGTGTTGTGGAGAACCCATTCTGTCGGAGGATGAAAGCAGGAAAATCTGGCTTGGGTTGTGAAAGTGCATGCTGTTTCTGAGTTTCGGTGCAGAAGTGGCATCCCCACTAGTGCCAGGAACAGTTGAAACAAAGTTGAGTTCCGGGGGGAAAAAAATAAAGAACTGTAGTACCTTGGGCTTTTTAGTAGCAGTGCCTATGACAGTGATTTTCTCATCAACAAGTTCTCCAGTGCATTATTGGGCATTGTTTTAGGAAGTTTAGCATTAAGTGTTGCTCTCTAGTCCTGTCACCTAATATACACATGCAATAAACTTTTTTTCTTGACCAGCTATATTCAGATTCTGTTGTTTATAACTGAGGATCCTGTTACAGACCATTTCTCATTATTATCTTTCTATGAAAAAGATTTTGCATAGATAGTTGATTTTGTTGTTGTTCTTAGGTGCTGTTGAGTCATCTTTGACTCAACATGCAGCAGAATGATACATTGCCAGTCCTGTGCCAGCCTCACGATCCTTGCTATACCTGGGTCCATTGTCGCAGCCACCGTGTATATTCATCTCATTGAGGGCATTCCCTTTCTTCACAGATCCTCCAATTTTCCAAGCATGATATCCTTCTCCAGGGAATGGTTCTTTCTGACAACATGACCAAAATTGTTTTGTTGTTGGTACCATCGAGTCATGTCTGATTTATAGTGACACTATGTACAGCAGAGCAAAGCACCACCCAGTCCAGTGCCAGCTCCATGATCCTTGTTATACCTGAGCCCAACGTCATAGCTACTGTGTCAGTCCGTCTCATTGAGGGCCTTCCCCTCTTTTCTCAACCTTACCAAGCATGACATCTTCACTAGGGAATGGTCCCTTCTGACAACACGACCAAAGTAGGTGAGATGATTCTAATCATTCTTGCTTCCAAGGAGCATTTTGGCTGCACTTTCTCCAGGACAGATCTGTTAGTTCTTTTAGTAGTCCATGGTATTTCAGCATTCTTCGCCAGCATCACAACTCAAAACAATCAATTCTTCTTTGGTCTTCCTTATTCATTATCCAGCTTTCACATGCATATGAGACGATAGAAAATATCATGGCTTGTGTCAAGTGCAACTTAGTCCTCAAGGAGATATCCTTGCTCCTCAGCACTTGAAAGAAGTCCATTGTAAACAACTTTTCCAGTGGTATAGGTCATCTAATGTCCTGACTGCTGTTCACATTGTCCTCAATTGTAGAACCAAGCAATATGAAGTCTCTGACAATTTCAAACTTTTCTCCATTTATCATGATGCTGCTTATTGGTCCAGTTGTGAGAATTTTTGTTTTCTTTATATTGAGATGTAATCCATACTGCAGACTGTATTCTTCAATCTTCATCAGTAAGTACCTCAAGTCATCCTCACTTCTGGAAAGCAAAGTTGAGTCATAAGCATATTGCAGATTGTTAATGATTCTTCCTCTAATCTTGATACTATGTTCTTCTTTACATAGCCAGCTTCTCAGATTATTTGCTTAGCGTACAGATTGAATAAGTATGGGGACGAGATACAACGCTGACCCATTCCCTTTGATTTTAAACCATGTTTATATAAAATATGTGTCTCCCTGTTCTGTTCAGACAACAGCCTCTTGGTCAATGGACAGGTTCGTCATGAGTACAACCAAGTGTTCTGGAATTCCCATTCTTCTCAATGTCATGCACAATTTGTTATGATCCACATAATCAAATGC
>NW_006921817.1:5601456-5609798 GCF_000298275.1 Orycteropus afer afer | reverse complement strand
CAGTTCCTCCAGTGCAGCTTTGACTTCTTCCTTCAATACCATTGGTTCTTGTTCATATGCCACCTCCTGAAATGGATAAAGATTACCAGTTCTTTTTGGTACAATGACTCTGTGTATTCCTTTCGTCTTCTTTTGATCTTTCCTGCATCACTGCATATTTTGCCCATAGAATCTTTCAATATTGCAACCCAAGGCTTAAAGTTTTTCCTCAGTTCTTTCAGCTTGAGAAATGCCAAGCGTGTTCTTCCCCTTTGGTTTTCTAACTCCAGATCTTTCTCCATTTCATTATAGTATTTGGCTTTGTGTGCTTGAGCTGCTCTTTGAAATCTTCTATTCAGCTCTTTTATCTTGTCATTTCTTCCATTGCTTTAGCTACTCTCCACTCAAGAAAGTTTCAGAGTCTCTTCTGTCATCGATTTTGGTCTTTTCTTCTTTTCTCATCTTTTTTGTGACCTCTTGCTTTCTTGATGTCATCCCACAATTCTTCTGGTTTTTGGTCATTGGTGTTCATTGCAACAAATCTATTCTTTAGATGGTCTCTAAATTCAAGAAGTATATATTCAAGATCATATTTTGGCTCCCATGACTTATTTTAACTGTCTTTAACTTCAAGTTGAACTTACATGTGAGTAGTTGATAGTCTGTTCCACAATCAGCTCCTGGCTTGGTTTTGGCTGAAGATATAGAGCTTTTCCATCGCCTCTTGGCACAGGTGTAGTCAATCTGAGTCCTATATACTCCATCTGGTGAAATCCATGTGTATAGCCACCATTTGTGTTGTTGAAAAAATGTATTTACAATGAATAAGTCTTTGGTCTTTCAAAAAATGACCAAAGTAGGCTGGCCTTCTCAATCCCAAGGAGCATTCTGGCTGAACTTCTTCCAGGACAGATTTGTTAGTCCTTTTAGCCGACCATGATACTCTTAGCATTCTTCTCCAACACCACAACTGAAAAGCATCAGCTCTTCTTTGGTCTACCTTATTCATTGTCCAGCTCTCACGTGTATATGAGGCAATTGAAAATACCATGTCTTGGGTTAGGTGCACCTTAGTTTCAAGGACATGTCTTTGTTCTTCATCACTTGAAAGAGGTTTTGCAGCATATTTGACAAAAGCAATATGTTATCTGATGTCTTGACTACTGCTTCCATTGGTGTTGATTGTAGAACCAAGTAATATGAAATCCTTGACAACTTCAAACTTTTCTCCATCCACCGTGAAGCTGTTTATCATACCAGTTGCGAAGATTTTTGTTTTCTTTATAGTAAGGTGTAGTCCATACTGCAGACTGAAATCTTTAATCTTCATCAGTAAGTGCTTCAAGTCATCCTCATTTTCAGCAAGCAAAATTGTGTCATCTGCATTTCACAGGTTGTTATTGAGTCTTCCTCCAATCCTGATGCAACATTCTTCTTCATATAATACAGCTTCTTGGATTATTTGCTCACCATAAAATTTGAATAAGTATGATGAAAGGATACAACCTTGATGCACTCCCTTCTTCATTTTGACACATTCAGTATGGCCTTGTCCTATTTGAATGACAGCCTCCTAATCTATGTACAGGTTTCTCATGAGCAAAATTAAGTGTTCTGGAGTTCCCATTCTTCTCAATGTTATCTATAATTTGTTATGATTCACACAATCACTTTTCACTTTTCACACTATGCTTTTGCATAGTCAATAAAACATACGTAAACATCTTTCTGGTATTCTTTGTTTTCAGCTAAGATCCATTCGACATCAGCAATGATACCCTCATTCCACATCCACTTCTGGATACAGCTTGCATTTTTGGAAGTTCTCTGTCAATATATTGCTGCAACCATTTTTGAAATATCATCAGTAAGATTTTACTTACATGCAATATTAATGATATTGTTTGATAATTTCCACATTCTGAGGGATCATCTTTCTTTGGCATGGGTACAAATATGGATCTCTTTCATTCAGTTGGCCAGGTAGCTGCCTTCCAAATCTCTTGGGACAGCTGAGTGAATGCCTCCAGAGGGACATCTGTTTCTCAAGGGGCATTCAATCAATTTCTGGAGCCTTGTTCTTCTCCCATTCCTTCAGTGCAGCTTTGACTTCTTCCTTCAGTACCATTGGTTCTTGATCATATGCCACCTCCTGAAATGGATGAATATCGACCAATTCTTTTTGGTACAATGACTCTGTGTATTCCTTCCATCTTCTGATATTTTCCTGCATCAATCAATATTTTTCCCATAGAATCTTTCAGTATTGTAACTTGAGCCTTAAATGTTTTCCTCAGTTCTTTCAGCTTGAGAAATGCCGAGCATGTACTTCCTTTCTGGCTTCCTAACTCCAGGTCTTTTTACATTTCAATATAGTAATTGGCTTTGTCTGCTTGAGCTTCTCTTTGAAATCTTCTGTTCAGCTCTTTCAGTCTAAAGAAATATACTCTTAGAACTAAAAATAGTTATAACTAGGACTGGAAATGAAAATTTTAGAGTTTAGACCAAGTTGATAATTAACATTTGCCAAAATTTGTTTTCAAAGTAAATTAGCAATGGATAACTATGGGCTTATCAATCACTGTATGAGATTTGTTCTCAGATACTTTTTATTAAAAAAGCCTTATCATTTTTTCTAATATTAATCCTGATACACATTAAAATTCTTATTTTCCTTAACAGTAATGAAAACTATGAAGTATGTCTAATGTTTCAGAGTTTCAAATTGTTTTTCAAAATTTTGTTTTGACTTCTACATTTTGTCATTGTAGCATAAGGAGATCATATTTATACCATAAACAACTAGAAAATAGGACAATATATTTGACACAACAATTTTTCAATATTGCACAACAGACTGCGAAGAAATCTGACGCCTTAGAGAAAAGAAACAAATGGGTTGTTTCCTATGATTTCTTTGGCTTTTGGTCTTGAGACAACTTCCCATCAGAATTGAGCAGAGGGGAGGGGGATGGCATGATTCAGGGTAGGGGTTCCCAAGCATGATACTCTAACCATGTTAAAAAGACTGAGATCTGAGTTCAGGGAGGCTGAAGAAGCTACAATTTGGGGCGTAGAATTCTGGAGAGCAAATAGCTACATAGGAAAAGATATCTACAAAATTCTTGCTAGTATTTTGATTGGAGTGCGTAAATCCATATATCAAATTTATGAGAACTGACATCTTAACAATATTGAATTATATAATCCATAAAAATGGAGTATCTCTATATTTATTTACATATTCCTTGATTTCTTTCATCACAATTTTGTTGTTTTCTGTATATAAATCCTGTGTATACTTTGTTAGATGTGTATCTATTTTATTTATTTTTTTTAGTGCTAATGTAAGTGTAATTGTTTTCAATTTCAAATTCAAATTGTTCATTGCAGGTATATTTTTATATTAACCATGTGTCCTTAGATATTGCTATAGTTGCCTATCCTAAATTTTTGTGTCAATTCATTTAATATTCTATATACAAAATCATGTCATGAGTGAATTAGGGAAGTTTTATTTATCTGTTTTCAATATTTATACCTTTTATTTCATCTTCTTGTCTTATTGCACTAGCTAGACTTCCAGAATATGATGGTGAATAGGAGTAGTGAGAGAAAGCATCCTTACCTTCTTCCCAATCTCAGTTTCCAGTATCCCAACATTAAGTATGATGCCAATTATAGGTTTGTTTTGTTTTGTTTTGTTTTGTTTTGGTAGATATTCTTTAGCAGATTGGGGAAATTCCCTTCTATTCCTAATTTTATGAGATTATTAAAAATGATTCATGAGTTTTTGATTTATCAAGTGATGTGTCTAGATCAATTAATGTGATATGAATTTGATTATTTAGCTAGTTGATGGTATGGATTGCACTGATTTTCAAATGTTGCAATAGTATTGCATATCTGGAATAAATCCCACTTTGCTTGGGTATATAAAATACATATATTTAATATTTGCATTTTAATTGATGACATATTGGTCTGCAGTTTTCCATTCTTGTAATGTCTTTTTCTGATTTTGATATTAAGGTAATGTTAGTTTTATAGAATACATTAGGAAGTACCTCTGCTTCTATTTTCTCTAAGAAATAGTGAGTAATTGATATCAGGTCTTCCTTACATGCTTGGTACAATTCTCTATTGAAACCATCTGGCTTGGATGCTTTCTTTTCTGGAAGATCATTAATTATTAATTCAATTTGTTTAATACATGTACAATTATTCAAATTATTTACTTCTCCTAGTTCTTTCAAGGAATTGGTTCATTTCATCCAAGTCATCAAGTTTTTTAGCATAAAGTCTCTTGTAATATTTGTGTATTATCATTTAGATTTCCATGAGGTCAATAGATAGTCTATCTTTAATTTATGAGTATACTGTGTCTTCTTTCTGTCTTTCTTAATTAGCTGGCTAGATGTTATCAATTTTATTTTATTCATTAATTTAAACATTTTATTTATTTAATTAGTGATTTTTATTGTGGTTTAGGTAAAAGTTTATGAAGTAAATTACTTTTCTATTTAAAAATTTATACACATTTTGTTTTATAGCAATTGCAATTCTCTCAGTTTAATAGCATTCTTCCTGATTCCTTCCTGGGATCCATGTTTCCAGTTGTCCTTCTTTCCTGCCCCTTCCTGTCCTCTGATCTCTGTTTTAGGGTAAGTGCTGTCCTTTTGGTCTTGCATACTTGATTAAAGAGTATGTTCTTCATAAATGTTATTGTTCACTTATTAGGATTATCTGTTTGGCTGCAAGGTGATTCCTGGGAGTAGGTTCAGTTGCAAACTTGAAAGGTGTCTAAGGGCCTCAGTCTTGGAGATTACAGAATTTATCAGACCAGTCAGTCTGGTTCTTTCTATGATTTTGAATTTTGTTCTAAATTTTTCTCCCATTCTGTCCAGGACCTCTGTCATCCTTATCAGAGTAGTCAATAGTGGTTACAGGGCACTATCTGCTTCTGATCTCAGAGTAGTGGAGGTTTTGGTTCACATGGTTCAGTAGTCCTTCAGACTAATTATTTCCCTGGGTCTTTCATTTTCTTCATTCTTCTTTTTCCGTATGAGAGACTACTGTCAGTATCTTAGATGGCAGCTCGCTAGCTTTTAAGCTTCTAGTCACTACTTACCACACCACAGTAGGGTGTAGAACATTTTCTTTCTGAACTGTGTTATACCAGTTAAATTACCTGTCTCCTCAAGTCTCTAGTCCTAAGCCTCCAAACCCACTGAGTCATTCCAACAAAGTGTTTGGTTATGGTTAAGAAATTTTTGTAGCTTTGTCCCTGTTTGCTCCATAATATGGATTGATATATTTAAAACACATATGTTGTTAAAATATGTACAAATATGTCGGTAAAAATATTCTTTGCCAAACCTGTATTAGTTGTGGGTGTAGTCTCATTTCCCTACCCATACTTGTTCATCTTGTGTGTCTGCCTTTGAATCCATTTGCAGATTATTGTTTGTCATTAATAATATTGCAAAATTGTGTATACGATAGTATTTCCCTTTATTGTCTGTAATTCTGTGTGCTTCTCAGTGTCTTCCTTTGCCTTAGTGATATTGTGCTGATAACCTGCTTATTGTATATTGCCTTTCTCGTCACTCAAATGAATACATGTCTATTGCATAGTTAGTGATATTTCCTCCCCTCCCCTTCTATCCCTGATACTCATCAAAGAATGTTTCTTTTAGCACTTAAATTTTTTTTTGACTTTTTATAATAATGGTCTTCTACAAGTTCGTCCTTTTGTGATTGACTTATTTCACTCATCATATTGTCCTCCAGGTTCATCCATGTTATGAGGGGTTTTATGGATTCTTTGTTAGGCTTTAGTATTGCATGGTATTCGGCTGTGTGTTATGTAGTTTGTTTATCCTTTCATCCATTTATGGTCACTTAGGTTGTTTCCATCTCTTTGCTATTGTGAATAATGCTGTGATGAACATGGGAGTGCATATATCTATTTGTGTCTCAGCTCTTATTTCTCTAGGTTATATACCTAGTACTGGTTCTACTGGATCAAATTTTATTTCTATTTCTAAATTTTTAAGGAAGTGCTATACCATTTTGCACAGTGGTTGTACCATTGTATATCCCACCAGTACTATATGAAAGTTCAAATCTCTCCACACCTTTGCCATCATTTATTGTTTCCTTATTGTACTTCATTATTATTTTTGGGGTGAGATTATGTTCGTTGTTGCTTTTATTTGTATCCCTCTAATGTCTTATGAAGAAGCTCTGGTAGCATAGTGGCTAAAGCACTTGACTGCTAACCAGAAGGCTGGCGGTTCAAACCCACCAGCCACTCCTAGGAAGGAAAGGTTGGGCAATCCTACTTCCGTAGTGATACTGCCTCAGAAACCTAAGGAGGGGTCGCTATGAGTCGGGGCCAACTCGACGGCACACAACAACAACAACAACAATGTCTTATGATCACAAGCACTTCTTGTTTGACTAACAACTCTTTGTTGGCTGCCTGAATGTTTTCTTTGGTAATGTGTCTTTCAAGTTTTCTGCCCAGTTTTTAATTTGACAGTTATCTTTTTGTTGTTGATGAGTTGAAGTTTTCTGTGAATTTTAGAGATTAGCCCTTTGTCAGATATATCATTGCCAAATATATTTTCCCAATATTTAAGTTTTCTTTTTACTCTTTTGGAGAAGTCTTTTGATGTCCATAAGTTTTTTTTTTGTTTGTTTGGTTTTTGTTTTTTTAGGATATTGCAATCAGTTTATCTTCTTCAGTTTGTAGATTTTCAGTCATGTTTGATCCACAAATTTGGGTCACTAAATTTGCCCCTAGTTTTTTTTTTTTTTCTTTCTGTTACAGTTGTAGGTTTTACAATTAGATCTTTTATTCATCTTGAGTTACTTTTTTGTATATGAAGTGAGGTATGGATCCTGTTTCAGTTTTCTGCAAATGGATAGCCAATTTTGTCAACACTATTTATTAAAAAGACTGTCTCTTCCCCATTTAATGAATTTTGGCCCATGGTTGAAGATCAGATGTCTATGGGTGGATGAAATTATTTCAGGGTTTAAATTATATTCCTTTGGTCTATATGTTTGTCATTGTACCAGTTCCAATCTGCTTTGACTACCATATCTGTATAATAGGCTTAGAGACTGGGGAATTTGAGGCTTTCTCCTTGTTCTTCTTTTTCAGTAGTCCTTTGCTGATCTGGGAGCTCTTTCCTTTCCATAGAAATTTGGTAATTGATTTTGCCATTTCTTTAAAAAATGTTGATGGAATCTAGATTGGGATTGGATTGCATATATAGGTAATATGTATAGATTCTATAGAAAATATTGTAAAGGGTATTGTTTTCCTTATATCTTTTTCAGGGTTCTCTTTGTCGGTACAGAGGAATCTGGCTGGTTTTGTCATATTGATCGTATACTCCACAGCTTTCCTGAATCTTTCTATTAGTCCCAGTACTTTTCTTGCTTAATTTCTGGGATTATCTATATATAGGATCATTTTATCTACAAAAAAGGATAGTTTAACTTTTTCCTTACAATTTGGGTGACTTATTTCCCCCTGTATTGCTTTATCACTCTAACTAGGATTTCATTACAATATTGAATGGGAATGGTTAGAGAAGGCATCCTTGGCTAGTTCCCATTTTCAAAGGGAATGATTTCAGTGTCTCTCCTTTGAGAATAGTGTTGATTGTTGGTTTTGTCTGTATATTCTTAATTATGTTGAGGAACTTACCTTCTATTCTTATTTTGTTGAGAGTTTTTATCATGAATGAGTGTTGGATTTTTATTAAATGTCTTTTCTGCATTAATTGAAATAATCGTATGATCCTTTACCTTTGTTTTATTTATGTAGTGGTTTACTTTGGTTGTTTTTCTAAAGTTGAACCATCATTGCATAATTGGTATGAATGCCACTGGGTCATGTGTTGTTTTTTGGTGTGGTATCAGAATATACTGCCTAAAAGTTTGTTAAGGGTTTTTATGTCTATGTTCATAAGGGATAATTGTCAGTAATCTTTTTTCTTAGTTATTATTTTTTTTTTTTAAAATGTAATTTGGGTGAAGATTTACAGAGCAGATTCACTTTCCATACAGCAGTTCACGTACACTTTGTTTCATGACATTGACCACAGGTTACCACAATGCAACAGCTCCCCTCCCATTTCCTCCCCATAGTTACCCCTTCCCAGTGTCCATCCCTCAATACACTCCTGTCCCCTGAGCTGCCTCCCTGTACATAAGTAGCTCTTCTTTCTCTCATGATTGTTCTCTCCAAGGAGTGTATCTACCTGAGGTAAATGCTCAACTCATATGCCTGTGCTTTGTTTGGCTGGAAACCACAGGTGTGTGTTCAATTCCAGACCTGAAGT
>NW_006921817.1:5572831-5597104 GCF_000298275.1 Orycteropus afer afer | reverse complement strand
ACCTAAAGATAATTCTTTTGAATTCCTTATCAGAGAGTTCCAATTCTACTTCTTCCTCAGGGATGTGTTCTGGGTCTGTATCCTGCTCTCTTGTTTCTCCCACTTTATCCTGCTTCTTTGTGTGGACTGTGATGGTCTGTTGTCTCTGTGACATCATGGCTTTGTTGTATTTAGATCTCTGTTGACTGTTTGTGAAGAGCAGCCAATGGTGATTCAGGCTCTTCTTGGTTTTTTTTTTTTTTTTTTATTGTTGGCCCATTGGTGGAGAAGGAGATAGTGGTTCTTGCTCAGTAAGTGAAGTTGTGAGAGTTGTGGGTGAAGTTGTGTCTTATGGGGCCTGTTCCTGTCTCCTACTTAGTTAGATAAAAATCACAATTGAATAATCATAAAAAAAACTGAAAGCACATGGACAAAAACCACATGTAATCACACAGGAACAGTAACCAAAAAAGGAAAAAAGGGAAAAAGAAGAAGGAAAAACAAGAAAACCTGCAATATGTGGGGATAAGTCAATTAGAGAAAAATGTAGATAAGGAGAATAATGAAGGGGAAAAATGGGAAAAATGCAAAAAGGAAAACAAGGAATGGGGTTACCCATGTGAAAAAAGGGGGAATAAACCACCTTAAATTAAAAAAAAAAAAAAAAATTCAACCAGGAACAGGGAAAAGAAAAAGTGCTGAAAACTAGGACCTGGGAGGGGAAGATTAAGAATAATAGTAACAAAAATATTATTAATCATAGTAGTTTTAAAACAGGCAAATACAAGGAAAATAATCACCAGAAAAAAATAAAGCAAAAATGAAAAAAATAAAAGTAAAAAAAGAGAAAATAAAAGTAAATAGGTGGAGGACAGGGCAGGGCATCCAGGCTCCGTCTGAGCACACAGACTGTGGTGGAGTTTCTGTGGGCCCAGAAAGTGGGTGGGAGTGAGGGATAGCCACACCTCCATTCACCAAGTGTGTGTGGGTGTAAGAGTAACAAGAGGAATGTTGTACCTTGTCAGTCTTTCAGGTCCGGAGGGGCCTTGGGGTTGCTGGAAAGCAGAACATGTTCTTAAGCCCCAGGAATCTGCGAAAGTGCTGTCTCTTTAAATATCCAAAATAGTCAAGCTGCTTTTAAACATTCAAAATGGCGCCCTCTGGACCAGCAAAAGTCCACAGCTCAGCACGTGTTTCTCCTCACCTTCTCCGTTTATTCCTCAGCCACCAGAGCAGTCCTCCATGCAGTCCCTGGCTACCAGGGCTGATTTTTAGGTTAATTCTTAGGTCCTACCACCACTTGGCACTCTCAAAGCTGTCTGTGCCATGCCATCAGGATTGCTCAGGATTGCTGCCAGACTGCAGCTCCTTCTGTCTCCTTTTTTGGTATTTTCATGCAAATTCTTCTGCTAGCTGGGGTTTAGTTCACTTCTATTTCCTTGCCTTCAAGGCTCAGGGGTCCAGGATTATCTTCTGTGCCTGTGTGAATTGGTTTCCTTTTTTTTTTGTTGAACAGGGTCTGTGCAGTCTTCTGCCTAGTCCACCATCTTACCAGATCTCCCTCCTTAGTTATAACTTTTTCTGGTATGAGGGTCATGCTTGATTCATAAAATGAGTTCAGGAGTATTCCATCCTTTTCTGTGTTCTAGCATAGTTTGAATAGAATTGGTGTCCCTCTGCTCTGAATGTTTGGCAGAACTCTCCAAGGAAGCTATGTGGGCCAAGATGTTTCTTTTCGTTGAGTTTATTTTATTTTATTTTTTTTTAATGACCTGATCAAATTTTTTCTTTTGTTATAAGTCTGTTCAAATTTTCTAACTTTGTGTTATTTTAGATAGACTGTGTTTCTAGAAATCTGTTAATTTCTTCTGGGTTTTGAAATTTGATGGAGTATGGTTACGTATAGTATTATTTTATCATCCTTTTTATTTTGGTTAGTTCAGTTTTGACATCCATTTCATTTCTTATCCCTTTCATTTGTGTCTTCCCTTTCTTGTCCTTTGTTAAATTTGCCAGTGTTGTCAATTTTTTTAATCTTTTTGAAGAATTAACTTTTAGTTTTCTTTATTCTTTCTATTGCATTTCTGTTTTATATTTCATTTATTTTTATTTATTTTCTAATATTTATCATATGTTTTCTTCTAGAGACTATAGTTGTGTTTTTTTTTTTTTTTTTTAATTGCTATCATTGTTGGGTTATGGTGTTCATTTTGGTTCTTTCTTCTTTTTTGATATGTGTGTTTATTACTATAAATTTCTGAACACTGTTTTCCTGTATCTAAAAGTTTTGGTATGTTATGCTTGCATTTTTGTTTGAGTCTATGGATTTTTTTTTTTTAATTTCACTTTTTATTTCTTCTATTGCCTAGAAGTTGTTAAGCAAGATGTTATTTAGTTTACATATATTTGATTTTTTTTTCCCTGATCATCCTATTATTGGTTTCTAATTTTATAGCATTGTGATCTGAGAATATACTTTGCATTATTTCAATGTTTTTAAATTTATTGAGACTTGTTTTGTGCCCTAACATACAGTCTATTCTGGAAAATGATCCTTGTGCACTGGGGAAAAAAAATGTGCATTGTATTTTTTTGGGTGATGTGTTCTGTACATATCTATGAGGTCAAGTTTGTTGATTGTGTTGTTGAGATCTTCTGTATGTTTGTTGAGTTTCTTTCTAGTTTTTCAGTGCTTCATTGAAAGTGGTGTGTTAAAGTCTTTTCCTATTATTGTGAGGTTGTATATTCCTCTTTTAAATTCTATTAATGTTTAATTTATGTATTTTGTGACTCTTTCTTCAGGTCATAGATATTTATTATGGTTATGTCTTCTTTCTGGATTGACTCTTTAATCATTATATCATACCCTTCCTTGTTTGTTATGTTTGTTTTTGCCTCTCAGTCTATTTTATCAGTAATTAGTATTGTTCCTTCTGCTCTTTTTCTGGTTGCCATTTGCTTGATATATATTTTTTTTCTGCCCTCTTAGTTTTAGTTTATTTAGACTCTCTCTAAGGAAAGTCTCTTAGCAGCAGCATATTGGTAAGAACTATTATCCATTCTGCCACTCTGTCTATTCAGTGATGGATTTAATCCATTTATATTCAGTATAATTATTGATAGTTATGAATTTACCACTGTCATTCTCTGTGTTTTTATTGTATTGTTGATGATTTCTTTGTTCTGTATGTTTTTCTGTGCTGAATTTGTTTTATTATCAGATTTTTAAAATTTTGTTTGTTACCGTTGATTTGTCTTTACTGAGTCCTTATGATTTTCTTCTTTTTCATTTTGATTAGAAAGTTTTTTAATTTTGTTTATGTTTACCCTATAATTTACTTTTATATTCCCAAGTTTAAAACACTCAGCACTATTTTGATATCTTTTTGATTTCCTTTCCATTTGTAAGTTCCATGATTATAACATATATTCCCTTTTTTACTTTTTATTTGTTATTGGTTATAGCTTGACATGTTTGATTCTGTATTTTCAACTTTGTAAATTTATTTAATTTTGAAAAATATTTATTTGGGTTTGTTTCCAGGTGATGTTGTCATGTGTCTTAGTCTCAAGTTGTTTTTGGCCATCATTGGTTCTCTGTCTGAAGAACAATCTTCAGAGCTTCTTGTAAGGTCTGGTTTTATATATTCCCTTAATTTCTGTTTGCCATCTAAATTTTTTTGCCTTCATATTTGAGGGACAGTTTTTCTAGATATATAATTCTTGGTTGGCATTTTTCCTTTCAATATTTTATATATGTCATCCCATTACCTTCTTGCTTGCATGGTTTCTGCTGAGAAATTAGAGCTTAATCTTATTGGTTCCTTTTTGTAGGTAACATTTCCTTTTTTTCCCAGGCTGCTCTGAGCATTATTTGTTTGGTTTTAGAAAGTTTGATTATGATAAGTCTGGGTGACTTTCTTCTGGGGTCTATCCTGTTTGCTGAAAGTGAAGAAGACTTGAAGTATTTACTGATGAATATCAAAGCCTATGGCCTTCAGTATGGATTACACATCAACAAAAATAAAATGAAAATCCTCACAACTAGACCAATAAATAACATCACGATAAATGTAGAAAAGACTGAAGTTGCTAAAGGTTTACTTAGATAGACAATCAACACCCATGGAAGGTAGTCAAGGAATCAAATAACATATTACATTTGAGAAATCTGCTGTAAAATATCTTTTTCAGTAAAAAGCAAATGTTTAAAATAAAAATGTCACTTTGAAGACTAAGAAGTGTCTGACCCAAACTATGGTATTTTCAGTAAACTCACATGCATGTGAGAGCTTGATAATGAATAAGAAAGGCCAAAGAATGGGTGCATTTGACTCATGATGTTGGTGAGAAACATTGCATGTACCATGGACAGCTAGAAGAATGAACAAGTCTGTCTTGGAGGAATTACAGTTGGAATGCTCCTTAGCTCCAAGAACAGCCAGATCTGGCCTCTCATATACATAACAACAACAACAAAACTTTGATCATGTTGTCAAAAGAGACTAGTACCTGAAGAAGTATATCATGCTGGGTAAAGAAGAGGGTCAATGAAAAAGGGGAAGACACTGAATTAGATGTATTAACACAGTGACTATGACAATGGGCTCATGCATGGCAATGATTGTAGGGATGGTGCAGGACTGGGCAATGTGCCATTCTGTTGTTCATAGGATTGCTATGAGTTGAAACTGACTCAACAGTTTGTAACAACAACAACATCCTGTTTGGGGATTATTGAGGTTCTTGGATGGATCTTTTTTTGTTTCATGGTATTAGGGTACGGAAGTTTTTTGTCAGTAAATCTTTGACAATTCTCTTCTTAGGTGTTTTTTCTTCTTCTTTTTTTCTCTTTTTTGCCTTCTCTTCTTCTGGAATTTTGATCAAACATACATTTCCTTTTGATAATGTCTGACATAATTCTTAGATTTCTTCATTCTTTATTTCTGATTTTTCCTCATACAAATTGGTGTCCTGGAATTTGTGCTGTAATTCACTGATACATTCTTCTGTTGGTCAACTCTACTCCTTTGCCTTTCCTTTGTGTTATCTATCTTTGAAATTTTACTGTTCATTTCTGGGCTTCTTATTGAGGTTTTTGTATGCTTTCCAATTAATTATTTGTTTTGTGATTTTATTCTTGTATGTTGTTGTCGTTGTTATGTGCCGTCGAGTCGGACCCGACTCATAGCGACCCCTCCTTGGGTTTCTAAGGCAGTATCACTACGGAAATAGATTGCCCCATCTTCCTTCTGAGGAGTGGCTGGTGGCTTTGAACCATCAGCCTTCTGGTTAGCAGACAAGTGCCTTAGCCACTATTTAACCAGAGCTCCCTTATTCTTGTATAGTTTTCTTTAATTCTTCTAGGCTATTGCCTGTATTTTCCTTGATTCTAATTGAGCTTTCTTTGACCTCTTGGAGGGCATTATTTATAGGTTTTTTTAATTACTTATCAGGAAGTTCCATTACATTTTCCTCCCCAGGGAGATTTCTTTATTTTGGTCACTTGTTTATACCCTATTGTCTTTTTTGTTGTTGTTGTTTGATTTGAAATTGTCTGTTGTCTCCAAGATATTTTGGTGTTATTGTGTTTATTCATTGATTATGTGTTGGGTTGTTTGATTTTGTTTTGTTTTGTTTTTCTTTGTTTTGATGCATTCAGGTGGGCAGGATGGCATGCTAATTTGGTCACTAGTTTGGTAGCATTAAAACACTTAATCTGTTGCTGGATGGGTGGGGTAATGGATAGGAGGATGTTCATGGGTATCTGTTTGCTGATTATGGTATATATCTGCAGGTGGGGTGTGCAGTTGTTGTCCACCATATGTCATTGATCCAGCAGTGCAGGAGTGGGTGGAGGCACTTGTCTATTGGGTCTGGTGGTAGGTGGCAGCTGTGGTGAGTGTAGTTGACTTGTGGGGACAGAATGTCCAACTCCTGGTAGATGGAGAAGGACAAAAAATGAAGAGAAAAAGGAAGAAGAAGACAATAAGGGAAAAATAAGTAAAAATGAAGAAGCAGGAAAAAAAAAAAGGAAAGGACAACAGAAGATAAAAAATAAAAGAAGAGAGAATTAAAAAATAGTGTGGCAGTGGTCATGTATGTCCTAAGGCAGAGGGCACAAAGTTATATGTTTCCAGGAATGCACGCTGCTGGCTGAAATGGTAGTAGGAACCTGTCATGCAATCCACATGAGTGAGCACCCTCAGTCCCCAGGGAAATGGTGATGGTGATTGTCCCCCAACTATGGACAGAGTGGTCATTTGAAACATGGATTACCTGTGTACATGCATTTGAGTGCAGAAGCTGTGGGTTTGCAACACATGGTTCACAAGAGCATGGCTTGTCAATTATCTTGGTGATAGATGTGTTTGCATGGTTCATGGGTGCATGATATGGTCTGCATGACATGGGGTAGTGATGCAGCTGTGTGCTACCTGATGACTGGAAGGGAGGCTGCTCAAACTGGACAGAAGACTGGTGACAGAGTGGACGTCATTTTATGGGGTTGGTGGTGGAAAGTGGGCCCTCATCCTTGGTCACCAGCGAGCTGTGAGAGGAAGGTGGGATGACACAATTCTAGTGTCAGTTCACTGCTGTTGGCCTACTGCATTTTTGGATGAGTGCAACTGGTTACCTGGTTCTTGTTTGACTCAAGGAAGGGGCTACCACCCAGATTTCAGCACCTCCCATCACCACCTTACAAGGTTACCCTCTGCATGGTTCCCAACCCAAGTGACATGGACCACTACTCATGAATGGCTTTATACCTATTTACTGCTCTGAGGTTGCCTGTTACTGGAGTTCTCATCCACTTCCCTGCATTTTCCTCTTTTAGATCTAGCTTGTATTCTGCTCACCTTGCTTCATTATGGATATCTTTACACTATGTCTCTGTCTCATAGATGAGGCCATGAAGCTTACATTTCCTCACCCATTTATCTTGTCTTCTATGACTCAAAATGGCCATGCTATGTCGAGTTTCTTCTCCATCTCATCATGATTGCTGTTTTCACTGTGTTTCTTTTTCTAGTCAGTATTGAATACAATTCTTTACCCTTTCCTTTGATACAAAGATTTCTAGGATTATCATATTTATCTATTTAATTTGGTGTTTTGGGTCTTTGTTGCAGAGGAAGTGGGTGGATTGTGTCATCAGAATGCCATCTGGCCTCCTTCCCCTATCAATTTTACTGTCCCCTCCACCAACAGAACTAGATTTTGATTTTGTTGGTTTCATCTGTTATTTTCTTGTTTTTAATTTCATTGAGTTCAGCTATAATATTTATTAATTTTTTTTTTGCTTAGGTTTAAATTTGCCTTCCATGTTTAATCTTTTAAGGTGGAAATAGGTTATTGGTTTCAGAACTTTCTTCTTCCCTAATAAATGCATTTAATGCTATAAAGTTGTCTCCTAATCTTGCTTTCACTACATCCCCAAAATAACTTGTATTTACATTTCATTTTAGTTTAAGCTCTTTAAAAATTTTCTTTCAGGCTTCATTGATACATATCTTGTTTAGAATTGTGTTGTTTGATTTCCATACATTTGAGGATTTTCAGCTATATTTCTTTTATTGATTTCTATTTTAATTGCTTGTGATATAAGAATATATTTTGCATGATAGCTGAACTTTTACTTTGTTGTGGTGTGTTTAACAGCCCACAGTGTACTTTACCTTGATTAATGTTCCAGTAAGCTTGAGAAGATTGTGTTTTATGCTGTTGTTGAATGGAATATTCTATAAACACTCATTAGACCAAGTCAATATACCCTTATTGTTTTTATGCTTGCTTAATTTATCAACTCTGGTGGTGTTGTGCCTAAGGCATTTGACTGCTAACCAGAAACCTGGCAGTTCAAATCTACCAGCCACTCCTTGGAGGAAGATTGGGCAATCTACTCCCGTAGTGATACTGCCTCAGAAACCCAAGGAGGGGTCACTATGAGTTGGATCAACTCAATGGCACTGAGGTTTTTTGTTTTTCTTTTAATCTATAAACTAATGAAAACTGAATGTTAAAGTCTCCAATTATAATAGTGGATTTGAAAGTTTTTTTCTTCTTAGTCTATCAGCTTTGCATCATATCTTCTGATTTCCTGTTGTTAGGTGCACCCATCTTTCTATTTTTTGTTTGTTTGTATACTTAGAAAATTGATTCCATCATTACATGTTTTTCTTTAGTCCTGATAATTTTCCTTGTTGTGAAGTCAGCTTTGTGTGAAATTAATATAACTACTTCAGCTTTCTCTTTATTAGTGTTTGCATGACATACATTTTCCCATCCCTTTGTGTTTAACCTGAATCTTTATATCTAAACAGACTTCCTTTTAGACAATGTATAGGTTGGTCTTTTGTTTTGTAATACACTCTGATATTCTCTGTCATTTATTTGTTGTATTTACACCATTTGCATTTAAAGAGATTGATTTAATATGATTAATAATTGACATGTTTGCAACTATTTTCAATTTTTTTTAATCCTCTTGTCTCTTTCCTCTTGTTTAACTGAATATTTTGCGTGGTTCTTTCTAATCTTCTCTTAGCATATCAATTACATTTCCTTTTAATAAATTTTTAGTGATATTTATAGAATTTCCTACATACTTCTTAAAAAGAATCCAGGTCTATCTTCATATAATAATATTTTGCTTCATGATTAGTGCAGGTATCTTATAACTGAATAATCTCAATTGCTCCCTCAACTCTCTTATAATATTGATGTTATTTATTCATTTATTTGTAACTGCACCATATATTGTTGCTATTATTACTTTTCAGTTGTCTTTTAGATCAAATAAGGATAAGAAAATTAAAAAACAATTACTTCCATTTAGTCTTTCTCTTTCTATCTTTCTTCATATGGATCTGAGTTTTTGACCTGAATCATTGTATTAGACTGGGTTCTCTAGAGAAACAAACCCAGTAAAGCTTATATAGAGAAAGAAAGAGAAATTTATCTTAGGAGAATGGCTCACACACTTATAGAAGCCGGCAAGTCCAAAGTTCTTGGATAAAATGTCAAGCTGGAGATTTTTCCTGACTCATGCAGCTGCAGGGGCTGAGGAGCTGAAAGTTGGCAGGCAGTATACTGGCTGTTGACGTCAACGAATGGCAAATCCAAGATCTCCAGGCCGAATTGTGGGTTATTCTCTCACAGATTGTTGAAGGCAGCACAACAGAATCCCAATCCACAGAAGAGTGTCTCTTTTCCCAAGATGTCCATAAATATACTGGAAGCAGGCCACACCCCTAGAGAAACTCCCTTTCAACAGAATGGCTACTCAAAACATATACATCTGATCCCATCATTGGAATAACCCAGGTAACAATTGCTTACACCACACAGAATTGTGATCCAGCCAAATTGACACAACTCCAACTATCACAATCATTTTCCTTCTGCCTGAAGAAATTTTTTTGCAAAGAAACTCTCAACCAAATCAATAAATAAGTGCCATCTAGTTGACTCATGGTGATCCAATGTGTGTTACAGTAGAACTGTTGTTGTTGTGGGATGCTGTTGAGTCTATTGTGACTCATAGTGACCGTATGTACAACACAACAGAACACTGTCTGGTCCTGTACCATCGTCACAATCCCTACTATGCTTAAGCCCAATCATTGCAGTCACTGTACCAATCCATCTCATTGAGGATCTTCCCTTTTTTCTCTGACCATTCACCTTACCAAGCATGATATCTATTTCCAAGAACTGGTCCCTTCTGACCAGATGAAAAAAGTAGGTGAGAGGAAGACTGGCCATTCTCACTTCTAAGGAGAATTCTGGCTACACTTCTTCCAGGACAGATTTGTTAGTTCTTTTAGCAGTCTTTGGTACTTTCAGCATTCTTCACCAACCAAACTCACTGCCGTTGAGTCAGATCTGACTCATAACGACCCCTCCTTGGGTTTCCCAGGTGATATCACTACAGAAGTAGATTGCCCAGTCTTCTTTCTGGGTATTATTAATATCACATGCAAGTGAAATCTTACTGAAGATAATTAAAAAATGATTACAGCAGTACATTGACAGAGAGCTTCCAGATATGCAAGCTGGATTCAGAAGAGGATGTGGAACGAGAGATATCATTGCTGATGTCAGATGGATCTTAGCTGAGAGCAAAGAATACCAGAAAGATGTTTACTTATGTTTTATTGACTATGTAAAAGCATTTGATTGTGTGGATTGTAACAAATTATGAATAACATTGACAAGAATGGGAATTCCAGAACACTTGAATGTACTCATGAGGAACCTGTACATAGATCAAGAGGCTACCATTCAAACAGAACTAAGGAATACTGCATGGTTCAAAATCAAGAAGCGAATGCATCAAGGTTGTATCATTTCACCACACTTATTCAATCTGTATGTTGAGCAAATAATCCAAGAAGCTGGACTATATGAAGAAGAACATGGCATCAGGATTGAAATAAGACTCATTAACAACATCCAATATGCAGATGACACAACTTTGCATGCTGAAAGTGAGTATGACTTGGAGTACTTACTGAAGAAGATTAAAGACTATCGTCTTTAATATAGTCTGCAGTATGGATTACACCTCAATATAAAGAAAACAAAAATCCTTACAACTGGTTGAATAAACAGCTTCATGGTGGATGGAGAGAAGATTGAAGTTGTAAAGGACTTCCTATTACTTGGTTCTACTATCAACACTAATGGAAGCAGCACTCAAGACATGAGAACCATTGCATTTGGCAAATCTGCTGCAAAATACCTCTTTCAAGTGATGAAGAGCAAAGATCTTTCCTTGAAGACTAAGGTGCACCTAACCCAAGCCATGGTATTTTCAGTTGCCTCTTATGCATGTGATTGCTGCATTAATTGTTTGCTCCACTCAGGAACTCAAAGACAGATCTACTGCTCACAATTTCCTCAATTTCTGCTTTTTTTGGAGGATAACTTCATTTCTCTCTCATTTTTGAAGGATAATTTTGCTGCATGTAGAATTTCAGGTTGGTAGCTTTTTTCTTTCAATACTTTACATATTACCCTCCATTCATTTCTTACTTGCTTGGTTATTGATATCTAATGTAATTGTAATATGCATTTCTGTATAATTTGGGTTTCTCTCCTCATCCCTTCTCCTTGTCATCTGCATATCACAGGTTGTTAATGAATCTCCCTCCAACCTTGCTGCTGTGATCTTCTTCATATAGTCCAACAGCCTCTTTGTCAATGTACAGTTTCAATGTGAGCACAATTAAGTGTTCTGGGATTACCATTCTTTGCCGTGTTATCCATAATTTGTTATGTTCACATAGTTGAATTTTTATGCATAGTTAAAATCTTTCTGGTAGTGTTTGCTTTCAGCCAAGATCCATGTAACATAAGCAAGGATATCCTGACTTCCATGCCCTCTTCTGAATCCAGCTTGAATTTCTGTCCTTTCCTTGTCAATATATGGCTGCAACTCTTTTAGAATTATCTTCTGCAAAACTGTACTTTCTTGTGTTATTAATGATGCTGTTAGGTAATTTCCACATTTTCTTTGGATCACTTTTCTTTGGAATGGGCACAAAAATTTATCTCTTCCAGTCACTTGTTGAGGTAACTATCTTCCAATTTCTTGGCATACATGATTGTGCTCCTCTAGTGCTGCATCCATTTGTTGAAACATTTCAACGAGTATTCTGTCAATTTCTGAAGCATAATTTTTCACCAATGCCTTCAGTGCAGGTTGGACTTCTATCTTCAATAGCATTAGTTCTTGATCATATGCCACCTCCTGAAATAGTTGAACATTGACCAATTCTTTTTTTGTACAATGATTGCATATTCTTTCCATCTTCTTTTGATGTTTCTTGCATCATTCAGTATTTTTCCATAGAATCTTTCAAGATTGCAACTCAAACCTTGAATTTTTTCTCATATCTAAGCTTGAGAAATGCTGAGTATGTTTTTCCATTTTGGTTTTCCAGCTCTCAGTCTTTGCACATTTCATTATAATATTTTGTCTTCTCAAGCTGCCCTTTGAATTCTTTTGTTTAATTCTTTCATTTCATAATTTCTTCCATTTGTTTTAGCTAATCTCCATTCAGAAGCAAGCTTTAGAGTCTCTTATGACATCCACTTTGGTCTTTTCTTCCTTTCCAATCTTGTTATTTACTTTTTGCTTTCTCTATGTCTGATATTCTTGATGTCATCCCACAACTTGTCTCATCTTGGATCAGTGATGTTCAGTGTGTCAAGTCTATTCTTCAGATAGACTCTAAATTCAGGTGGGATACAATCAAGATTGTGTTTTGTCTCTTGTGGACTTGTTTCAATTTTCTTTAACTTCATCTTGAACTTACATATGAGCAATTGATGATCTGTTTGACAGTCAGTGCTCCTGGCCTTGTTCTGACTGATAACATTGAGCTTCTCCATTGCCTCATTCTACTGATCTAGTGTACCTCGTTCCATCTCACAAGGTTCACATGTATAGTTGACATTCAGGTTGTTGAAAAAAGGATTTGCAATGAATAAGTCCTTGGTTTTGTAAAATTCTATCATGTGGTCGCTGGCATCATTTCTCTTATGAAGTTTGCATTTCCAACTACTGGTTCTTCTTCTTTGTTTCCAACTTTTACAAACACCAGTAGTTATCAATATATCTTGATTGTATATTTAGTAAATTTCTGACTGCAGAAATTGGTAAAAATCTTCAATTTCCTCATCTTTGGCTTTACTGGTTGGAGTGTAAAGTTAAATAACAATAGTACTAACTGGTTTTCTCTGTAGGCATATGGATATTATCCTATCATTGACAGCATTGTACTTCATGATAGATATTGAAATATTCTTTTTAACAATAAACACAATGCCATTTGTCTTCATTTTTTCATTCCCAGTATAGTAGTCTAAATTACTTTTGGGTTCAAAATTACAAATACCAGTCCCTTTCAGCTCACTAATGCCTAGGATATCTATCTTTATGCATTCTATTTCATTTTTGACAAGTTCCAATTTTCCTAAATTTATAACTCATATGTTCTACATGTCAATTATTCATGGATGTTTGTAGCTACTTTTTTTTTTTTTTTTCTAATTTTGAGTCATGCCATAAGAGTAAATGAAGGTCTTGAAAGATTTACTCCACCCATGACATTAAGGTCAACTCTACTTTGAGGACACAGATCTTTATTTAATTATTCCTATGTTGTTGGGTATTCTGGGTTTTCTGTTTGTTTTGTTTTTCACCATTCTTTTTCTTACATTCTTTTTCTTACATTTTAGTTTGGGAAATTTTTATAAACTTATCTTCAAAGTTGTTGTTTCTTACCAGGCTGTGTCTGGTCTATGATGAGCCTATATAAGGCTTTCTTGATTTCTATTACTGGGCTATTTTTTTTTAGTGTTTTCCTTCGATTCTTTTTGAGAATGTTGTCTCTCTACTGACATATCACATTACTCATCTACTTTTGCATGTTGTCTAATTTTTCCATTAGTCACTTTAAGTTATTTTGTTGTTACACACTTTACTTGTTAGAGGAGATTTGGGTTTCCATTAAAAAATGTACAAAAAGTACAGAGTTCCCATATATGCCCTCTTCTGGCTACACACAATTTCTCCTATTATTAGCAACTTACTTTAGTTGAAATTGAAGAACAAATATTAGTCTATTCTTATTAATGAAAGGCCATAGTTTTACATTAGGGTTTACTCTTTATGTTGCTCAGTTATATGGGTTTTAGCAAATGCATAATTCTATGTATTTACCATTACAATATCATACCGAATAGTTTCACTGCCCTTAAATTATCCGGTGCTATTCCTATTCATTTTATGTCCCTTCTCCTGAACCTGTGGTAATCACTGATACTTTTATTGTCTCTATACTTTTCACTTTTTCAGAATGACACATAGTTGGAGTCATACAGTATGTAGCTTTTTCTGACTAGCTTCTTTTACTTAGCAATGTGCATTTAAGGTTCTTCCATATCTTCTCATACTTAGATAGTTCATTTCCTTTTTTATTGTGTAATATTCCATTGTGTGGATGTACCATAGTTTATTCATTCACATTTTGAAGGATATCTTGGTTGCTCATGTAAAAAGTTTTTTTGTACAGACATAAGTTTTCAGTTCATTTGGGTAAATAATAACTAGGAATATTATTGTTGGGTCTAATGGTAAGCCTTTGTAAAGTACCAAAACAAACAAACAAACAAACAAAAAAAAAACAGATTCTGCAGACTCTGCAATTGAGTTGATTTAGATTCATAGTGATCCCTCCTTGGGATTCTGAGACAATATCTCTATGGAAATAGATTGCCCAATCTTGCTTCCAAGGAGTGGCTGCTGGGTTTGAACCTCCAGCATTCTGGTTAGCAGTCAAATGCCTTAGGCACTATGCTACCAGAGCTCCCAAGTTTCTTACACCCTTTAATATTTTAACTATCAATATTTTAAATTTTTATGTTTGAAATTTGTAATAACTATATCATATCTAATAATTGTTTTGTCTCATCAGACTTCCTTTTTTTTTCCTTGCCATATTTTTAAAAACTTTTTTTTTTTTTTTTTTTGCTTATAACTATATATACTTTACTGGATAATTGGAGCTGTGATAAATTTGCCTTTATTGTGAGGATTTATGTTAATCTGCCTAGAAACTGTTTATTATTTTCTGTACTTGTAGGTGTCAGAAGCCTCATATGCCTCTAGTGCCCTTGTTTTCATCACCTTTCTCAACTTTGGGCTTTTCTAAGTCTCTTCCTTAGAAAGTATCTGAGTCTTACAGGTCTTGAACCTATAGTCACTCTTATTTCACTGGAGCCCTGTACGTATTGTGGTAAGATGTGTGAAAAGGGAAGCATTTTATAATTTTATGATTAAATCGTCATTGATTTTTTTTTTTTTTTTCAGTTTCTGTGAAACTATACTGTTACCTTCATAAATATTTCTCCAATAGGATGGCTTTTAACCCCTTAGGTGAAACAGGAAGGCTAAAGGAGGCTGGACTAATAGGAATGTCCCTTCTGCAGGTAGGATACGGTTCTGGAAAATCTTTCTGCCTAGAGAATAGGCCTTTGCTATAGAGAATATTCTGGACATATTTCACAATGATTACTTTTCTTCTCCCTTTTCTTGAGTCATTAAAAGATCCTTCTTGACTCTTCAACATGAGATCCCAGTGAGGTTCCTTGAAGTAAAATCCACAAAATATGGAGAGCCCCATATTTATACTTCCTGGAGGTTTTCACTCTTACACTAGTTCATCCTTATTGTTGTTGTTTAAGTGCCATTGAGTTGGCTCTGACTCATAGAGACCCTATGTATAACAGAACAAAACACTGTCTGGTCCTGCACCATTCTCACAATCCTTGCTATATCTGAGCCCATCTGTGTACCCACTGTGTCAATCCATCTCACTGAGGGTCTTCCCCTTTTTCTCTGACCCTCTACATTACCTAACATGATATCCTTTTCCAGGAAATGGTCTCTTTTGACAAATGACCAAAGTAGGTGAGGCAAAGTCTGGCCATTCTCATTTCCAAGGAGCATTCTAGCTGTACTTCTTCCAGGACAGATTTGTTTTGTTTGTCTGACACTCCATGGTGGTCTCCATATTCTTCACCAACACCCCAACTCAAAAACATCATCTCTTCTTCAGGAGCGAATAGTTGGACCTGTGGGCTTGGTACCATAGTCATAGGGGACATTAAGTTCAATTGGCATAACATACTACACAAAAACATTGTTCCACATCCTACTCTGGTGAGTACCAACTGGGGTCTTAAAAGCTTGCAAGCAGCCATCTAGATGCAACGATGGGTCTCTCCTTGCCCAGAGCAAAGAAGAATGAAGAACAAAGATGCATGGAAATAATTAGTCCAAGTGACTGGTAGCCCATGTGATCCTCAGCCCATACAGCTATGAGACCAGAAGAACTACACAGTTTTTGGCTACCGCTGTCAACTACTTGGAGGGGGATCTATGTAGGAGATCCTGGATAGAGTGGGAGACCAATGTGGAACAAAACTTAAGTCATTAAAACAAAATTAAAAAAAAAAAAAAAAGGGACTAAGTTTGCTGGTCTGATAGAGCCTGATGTATCCACTGAGACTATGGCTCCTAGCTGCTCTTCAGGTCTGGAATTGAATCCATTCCTGTGGCTTCCAGCCAAACAAAAGATAGGCATATCAGCTGAATATTTATATTAGGTAGATATACTCCTTGGAGAGAACAATCATTGGAGAATAGAAGGGATGTGTATGCACAAGGAAAGAGCTTGGGGACTGGAGTGCATGGGACGGAAGGACACAGGGAAGAGGTAACTATGGGGATGAAGGGGGAGGGAAGCTGTTGCATTGTGGGAAATTGTAGTCAATGTCATGAGATAAAGTGTATGTGAGCTGCTGTATGAAAAGTGAATTTGCTCTGTAAACTTTCATGCAAATCACACTTAGAAAAAAAAAAAATCAACTCTTCTTGAGTCATCCTTGTTCATTGTCCTGCTGTCACATGCATATGAAAATACCATGTCTTGAGTTAGGCACACCTCAGTCTTCAAAGAGATATCTTTGTTCTTCAGCACTTTAAAGAGATATTTTGCAGCAGATTTGCCAAGGGCAATACCAGGTCTTATTTCTTGACTGCTGCTTCCATGGGTGCTGATTGTGGATCCAAGTAATATGACATCTTTGATAACTTCAATCTTCTCCTTTTATGGTGATACTGCAATTCTGCAAAATTACAATTTTAGTGTTTACACAAATTCATGGCTCCAGTTCCTTCTGTTCCAGGTGAGCAGATCTTGCTGTCACTTTCTGGATTCACCTCTATTTCCAGTTTATGTCCCCGGAGGGGTCGAAGATATTAGTGATTTTTAATTTCTTCAGTTTTTTTTCTTGTTAGGATGAGATTGACTATTTATAAGTTCTTCAAATGTTGGAGCTGAAACTAGAAGTACCTGTTAATTTTATATCATTCTTTTCATGTGTGTGTGTGTATGTATGTACATGTAGAGAGTGCTGTTTTGAAATATATTGAAAATAATCCACTTCTCTGTTGCTTTTTTTTAGCTGTGGTTGAAGAATATCTAGGGAGAAATGTCAGAGGGCAGATTAAAATTTAGAAAGTAGAAATTATATGGTAGGTTTTCTCACCGTAACATATAAGAAAATATGCAGCCACCACTCTTGATATTAGTCTCAGATTGAGGAAGTCACCTGAAGCATTGCAATGGGTATTGGGACATGAAAAATCTGTTTCAAATAGCATCCTTTCCCACTACATCAGGTCACTGGCCTCTTCTCAACCACAAAAAAAAGTGTTGTAGAAGGGCCCATAAATCTACCTGCTCTCAAAATGGAAGTTGTCAGTCAAATCAAGTTCTTTAAAACATGGATGGAAAAATTAAGCCTCTAGCCCTCCCAGAAGAATCAACCAAATCAATGGTGGTTTGGTATATAGAATATTGTCACCTCTCCTTTCCCCAAAATGTTTATGTCCTATCTCTCAAAAACTATGAATATGTTAAGTTAATTGGCAAAATGAAAAAAAAATTAAGTCTGTAGTTATGACTGATGTAGCTGATGAGCTAACTTTAAAAAAGGGAGGTTATCTTGGGTTATCCACAGGGTTCCAATGTAATCAGAAGGGACCTTAAAAATGGAAGAGGAAATTGGAACACAGATTAGAGAAATAGAAGGCAAGAAGAACTCAGCCTAATATTGCTTGCTTTGAAGTGGGGCTGCACACAAGGCAAAGAATGTGGACAAGTCTATATGTTGGATGGGGCTGGGAAAAAAAAAAAAAAATTATCTCCCAGAGTGCCAGAGGAGAACAGACCTATTTTCAAACATTGATGTTAGCCTAGTGAGACAAATTTAGGATATTTGACCTCCAAAATTAAGTTTCTAAGTTTGTGGTAATTTTTTACAGTAGCAACAGGGGACTTTGGGCCCTAAAATAAAGCTTTATCTTTTGCTAATTGGGGAGCTCTAGTGTCATAGTGCCTAAGGCATTTGACTGCTAAAAGAAGGCTGTTGTTGCTGTTAAGAAGACTTACCACTTTTCTTTCAAAAATTCTGCTCAGAGTAAAAGCCAAAACCCATGTAATGACCCTCAAAGCCTATTTGCTTTTTGATCTCACCTCTTAGTTCTGTCCCCCTTGGAACTCCTCTCTAGCCAAGACTTCCTTACCATCTCTTGAACACAATAGATGCATTCCCTTTTGTATTACCTGCTCTTTAGGATTGAATTGGATTTTTTTTGTTCTTGATATATGCAAGTATAACTCTCTCACCTTCAAGTTTTCACTAAATTTTCTTATTTCTCTTCATCTCACACTCTTTTCTTTTTTCATGTCACTTATCATGTTCTAACATGCTATTAGAGCATGTGGAATGAGGGATATCATTGCTGATGTCAGATGGATCTTGGCTGTAAGCAAAGAATACCAGAAAGATGTTTACTTGTGTTTTACTGACTATGAAAAAGCATTGGACTGTGTGGATCATAACAAATTATGGATAACACAGAAAGTTGGGAATTCCAGAACACTTAACTGTGCTCATGAGGAACCTGTACATAAACCAGAAGGCTGTCATTCCAACAGAATAAGGGAATAGTGCATGGTTTAAAATCAACAAAGGAGTGTGTCAAGATTGTATCCTATCACCATACTTATTTAATCTGTATGCTGAGCAAATAATCCAAAAAGCTGGACTATATGAAGAAGAATGCAGCATCTAGATTGGAGGAAGACTCAATAACAACCTGCAATATGGAGATGACACAACCTTGCTTGCTGAAAGTGAGGACAACTTGAAACACTTACTGATGAAGATTAAAAACTATAGTCTGCAGTATAGATTACACCTCAACATACGGAAACAAAATTTCTCACAACTGGACCAATAAGCAGCATCATGATAAATGGAGAAGATTGAAGTTGAAAAGTTTCATATTACTTTGTTCCACAATCAACACCAGTGGAAGCAGCAATCAAGAAATTAGACTATGTATTGCCTTAGGCAAATCTGCTGCAAAAGGCCTCTTTAAAGTGCTGAAGAGCAAAGATGTCTCTTTGAAGACTAAGGTGCATCTAACTCAAGCCATGATATTTTCAATACCTTTCTATGCATGTGAAAGCTGGACAATGAGTGAGGAAGACCAAAGAAAAGTTGATGCTTTTGAGCTGTGGCAAGGAATCCTGAAAGTGCCATGGACTGCCAAAAGAATGAACAAATCTTTTCTGGAAGAAGTGCTGTTGGAATGCTCCTTGGAAGTGAGAATGACCAGACTCCATCTCACCAACTTTGGTCATGTTTTCAGAAGGGACTATTCCCTGGAGAAGGATATTATACTCGGTAAAGTAGAGAGTCAGCTATAAAGGGAAACACTTTCAACAAGGTGGATTGACACAATGGCTGCAACGATGGGCTTGGGTATAGCAAGAATTGTGGGACTGGCACAGGACTGGGCAGTGTTTCATTCTGTTGTACAAAGGGTTGCTATAAGTCAGAGCTGATTCAACAGCACCTAACAACAACAACAACAGCATTAATTTAATTATTTGTTTATTTTATTTGTTGTCTGTTTTGCTCTGCTTTATGTATGCTGTAGAAAGGTGACATCTTTCTGTGTTTTGTTAATCAAGGTGTCCAAGACATCTAGAATAGTTGCCCCTACATTGTTATTAACTGAATTAATGGCCAAGCTTTTATACTTTGCTGAATAGGTAAAGCATTTGGCTGCTAACCAGAAAATCAGTGATTCAAATTTACCAGCTGCACTGCAGAAGGAAGATGAGGCAATCTACTTCCATAAAGATTTATAGCCTTGGAAACCCACTGGAGGTCGCTATGAGGTAGAATGGACTGGATGACACTCTTTTTCTAAAAAAAATGCTATCTCCCAGGCTCTGTGTTAGGGAAATGATGATTAATGAGACAGGGTTTCTGCACTCAACAAACAGACCAGTGTCAAATATAACACCAGAAAAGAAATGAAAGTAGATTAGGCGGTGGTAAAGCATGAAAAGATTGAACTAGGCCTATGGTAGTAAAAATAGCTCAAGGATAAAATCTGGAGAATTATTTACAGGAAAAATTAAGATTGTTTGACATATGTCTGGATGGTATAACATTAAAGAGTAAGAGAAATAAACATGATTCAGTATTTCTAAGTTGAGATTAAGAATGCAGGAAAATAAACATATTCAGGAGATGCAGAAATAGACCCATTTCTACATATGTAGAATGTAAGATACTGATAGTACCCTCAGAGGTTAACGTGATATAAGACTGTCAATCTGGAGCATGAGAGGTAGTTCTGAGTTATAAATCTGGAGTTCATTAGTATTTAGGTGAAAATTACAGTTGTTTATTGGACAAGCATTTTAGGGAAAGAGAAAAGAGATTCCATGTGAGCCAAAAAAAAAAAAAAAAAAAAAGCACAGTAAACAGAAGTATAAAAGGCTGGTGAAGAAAGGGAAGCTTACAATGAGAGTGAGAAGATGCATTTGGAGAGGTGATATACAAACACAGTGGAGTGGTAAAATAAGACAGTAAATTACCTAAAAATAACAATTTAGAGTTTGTATGTCCTAGTTTAAAAATAATTGCTTTTGAGCATATGTGTGCCTATGATACTGGGGACAAATATGAGTCGTAAATATGTAATTGCAGTTCAGAAAGTTTAACCATAAAACTTGTATGGAATCTTTGCTATACAGCAATATCATTCAGTTCTTATTATTTAATTTAGGGAGACTTTATAGAAAATGATACATTTGCATGATCTTTTTGATTGATAACTTTTCAGGTGAAGAAGTTATTTTAAGACATTATTTCCCCCCAGGTATTACAACCCATACATGACATGAGAACCTGCAAAAGCAGAAAGGACAAGGAAAGTTAGAGGTCTGTGATAGCCTTGTAAAAAGTAATGAAAGCGGAACATAGCAGGAAGCCATTGGGAAGTTTATTTTTTAAATAGTTAATATCCATATGAGGAAGGAGCCAATTCTGCCATGGGAACTGTTCCACAACTATGGGCTTCCTCTCAAATTAGTTTGTTAATTGATAAAGCGACACATATTCATTTAAATCCTACTCAGAATTTGGTTACTTCAGAAGCTCTTGTGGCATAGTGCCTAAAGCATTTGACTGCTAGCTGGAAAGCTGGTGGTTCAAACCCACCAGCTACTCCTCGGAAGGAACACTGGACAATCTACTTCTGTAGAGATATCACCTCAGAAACCCAAGGAGGGGTCGCTATGAGTCGAAATCCAGTAAGTAAGTGAGTAAAGTCAACACTGATCAGAAAGAAATTATCTCTGGATATGGTCATGAGTTGGGAGGTATTAAGGGTAGGGCACATGGCAATTCCTGGAGCTCAGCATATTTCTGATGTGTTGTAGGTATTTAATAAACAACTGCTGGCTAAAAGCAAATGTTCTATGACTCTCTTAAGATTATATCTGGCAGAAAAATCATCTTATGCTCAAGCTCTTGTCCTTGTTCTGGAACACTGGGAAACTGCAGAGGGTTCAAATGGAGAATGGAAAGTTGCTTTTATTTATTTATTTATTTTTAGTAGAACATAAGACTGAAAAATTCAGCTTAGTAGAAAATGGTAAGCTACGTTAAGGTTTAAAAGAGTTATAGTAAATTTGAAAAAGAATACTCTGGTGGAAAGACAGAAGAAAAAGAACCTATCAAAGTAACGAGAAGGAGAATCTAGACTGAGAAGATAAATGAAATATTATGAAATCCAGGGCAAAAGAGACACTCAATTTATGGTGGTACTAAAGATTATCACAACCTGAAGAAATATTAAGAAAACATCAAAAATTAGCCTCTAGATTTAGGATTCATTTAATTATTTATGCCCTTTGCTTTGGTGAGTACAGATAAGATGATAAGGGATTAAAAGTTTGGAAAGGCAGTGAGTTTATAAAATTATTTCAAATATCTTAGCTGGGAAGTT
Source organism: Orycteropus afer afer (assembly GCF_000298275.1). Lineage (NCBI taxonomy): Eukaryota > Metazoa > Chordata > Mammalia > Tubulidentata > Orycteropodidae > Orycteropus > Orycteropus afer. The sequence goes on along the minus strand of NW_006921817.1, from coordinate 5,575,167 downwards.
ATGTTGGACACAGAGAAATTGTAGGATTTTTAATTTTTTAATGTTTAAAAGAACAAACATCTTTATATAATCAATGGTGATATCTTTATGAAACCAATGGAGAGGAAGAACTTGAAAATATCAGAGGGAAGTAAGAAGATTATTTTTAAAAGAAGAAAAAGGAACCAGAACACAAATGAAAAGATAGCAGGAGGGATATCTAGCTCTCTTCCATGGGAAGAAAGGAGGTAATAATTGTTGCATAGGTAAGTGAATTTGTAGATGGCTTTAAGAAGCACACTACTGAAACAGAAGGGTTGTTATTAGCCAAGAATGCAGAAATTCATTAGTAAAACTCATTGAGGAAATTTTCAATTGCTGAAGTAACGGTCAAGGGCTTACTGTTTAAATTTGACTAAAATGTACCAGAGAAGCCCATAATACAATAGTTGGACTAAAAGCAGATTTATAAACTAATGATGCTATTCTCAATTTGACTACATATTGACCCTTATTTTACTATTGCTGTTAAAAACATACCCACTATTTAAGAAAACTGTTTATACAGTGTTGCATTTATTGTCTTAAGGAAAATCAATAAATGAGAAGGTTTTAAAAGGATATCTGTAGCTCTTTCTAATTTATCCCTCCCCAGGAATTCTCTTTACTTCTTCTTAACACTATCCTTTTAATAATTGTTCTCTTTTGACATTATTTTATTGCAGCATGTAACTATTGCTTTTAGAGGGAAGAGGATTATCACATTTCATGCATTTTTAAAACCATCACCTATAGTTTCCTGTCTATGGGTAAGCATACAGTATAAAAATCACCAGAATTGCAAGTTGCACTAAAAAAAAAAAAAAAAGGTGGGGGGGAGTTGAGGAAAAGGCCCCATATGTAAGAGTCACTGAATAAATATTTGTGGAATCCAAATATTTGTTGTAAGTTAGGCCAGATTAAGAACTGATCTCCGACACAGTTCTACTCCTTTGTGACTTTAGGCTGTGTTCTTGATGCAGGCATCAGCATTTTTGACTGTGGGCATTGCAGCCTCAGTGCAGACATTAGCAAGCATTGGCAAGAGCAGCCTCAGCATTGGCAGGGAGTGTGAACAGTGGTTGCACCTTGGGAAAGGCTCAGTAGTGATCCTATTAGATGGTGTTGAAGGCTCAGCATTTGACACTGGCACTACAGACACCCCAGGGATGTTGTAGAGGGAAAATGGCAGATATATTTGAGTATGATCAGGAACACAGTGTAATCAGGAATTGTTCTGTGGAGAACAGTGGGACATCTTATGGTTTTCCCAGAGGCAATGCAAAGAAATTGAGATGAAAAATTTAGAACTAGACATTAAAAAAGCAAAGGCAGGAATACTGTCCACAGCCTTAAATTATCATCACATGTGTTGTTGTTGTTGTTATGTGCCATAGAATCAAACCTGACTCATAGCAACCCCTCCTTGAGTTTCTGAGGTAGTATCACTACAGAAGCAGGTTAGCAGTCAAGTGCCTTAGGCACTATGCTACCAAAGTTCCTATCATCACATATATATCATATATATTTATATTTACCACCTTTTACTTTACTATATCATAAGATCATAAGGAGCTCTGGTGATGGTTACAGTGGTTAAAGCATTTGGCTGCTAATGAAACATTTGAAAAGTTCGGTGGTTTGAAACCAACAGCCACTCCATGGGAGAAATATGGGGCAGTCTGCCTTGGTAATTCTGTGGGGTGGTTCTACTCTGTCTCATGGTCACTATGAGTTGCAGTTGACTCAATGGCCTTGATTTTGGTTTTGTTATTACTATTACTACTACCCTACTAAAGTGATTAGTAGACATAAATTGTATAGCATTCTTACTTACTATGCACGAGTGCTTCATTAATACTTTTAACTGAATCCTGTCATTTAATTCTCCAAAATATAACCCCATAAAATTGGTAAATCCTTATTTTACAGATTAAGGATATTGCAAAATTAAAACTTAAAAAAGTCAGTATCAATAGCTACTCATATGCTTAGTATGGATAGCCAGGACTTACACTATTAACTCTGCTAATACTATTAAAATATCTTTCACCCTTCATTACAAATGTGCCTTCAGAACTCAAGGAATTCTTACTGTTGTGTTCTACAAACTTATATAGGACAGTGACAATGAAAATTGCAAGTGAATAGATATTTTTGCAGAAAAGCAAAACACTTTTTAATTTTTTTCTTTGAGTAAGCAAAATTGATTGCTCTATTTTCATAGGAACACATTTGATCAGAAGCTGGCATCATAAATTGTAAAAATTAGTCTGATCATAGCAAAGTTATATTTATACTATAATAGATTATTGGGT
>NW_006921817.1:5571288-5572677 GCF_000298275.1 Orycteropus afer afer | reverse complement strand
TGTAATGTGATTATGGTACATCACTTGTCTCTCAGTTTGTCATACTGTGATGGCTTGTGTGTTTCTGTGAGGCTGGAAGCTATGCCACCAGTATTTCCAACACCAGCAGTCTCATTCATGGTGCACAGGTTTCAGTGGAGCTACCAGACTAAGACAGACTGGGAAAAAGGATGGGGTCATTCACTTCTGAAATAATTGGCAGTGAAAACCTTATGAATAGCAGTGAAACACTGTCTGATATATTACTGGAAAACTTTATGAATAACCCTGAAACCTTTTCTAATATAGTGCAGGAAGATGAGACCCTCTGGTTGGAATGCAATCAAAATACAATTGGGGAAGAACTACCTCCCAAAGTAGAGTTGACCTTAATGACATGGAAGGAGTGAAGCTTCAAGACTTCAATTTGTTGATGAGGCACCACTCAAAATGTGAATAAACAACTGCAAATGTACATTAATAATCAGAATGTAGAATGTATGAAGTATGAATTTGGGAAATTAGAATTAGTAAAAAATGAAATGAAACACATAAAGATCAATAGCCTAGGCATTAGTGAGTTGAAATGGAATGGTAGTGGCCATTTTGAATCAGACAATTATATGGTCTACTACACCATGAATTACAAATTGAAGAGGAATGGAGTTGCATTCACCATCAAAAAGAATGTTTCAAGATCTATCCTGAAGTACAATGCTGCCAGTGATAGGTTAATATCCATATGCCTACAAGAAAGATGAATTAATATGACTATTATTCAAATTTATGCAACAACGACTAAATCCAAAGATGAAGAAATTGAAGATTTTTACCAACTTCCGCAGTCTGAAATTGACCAAACATGCAATCAAGATGTAGTGATAATTATTGATAATTGGAAAGCAAAAGTTTGAAACAAGAATTATCAATAGTTGGAAAATATGGCCTTGGTGACAGAAATGACATCAAAGATCTCATGATAAAATTTTGCAAGATCAAAGACTTGTTCATCACAGATACTTTTTTTCAACAACATTAGTGGTGGCTATACATCTGAACCTCACCAGATGTAATACACAGAAATCAGATCAACTATATCTGTAGAAAGAAGCAATGGAGAAGTGCAATATCATCCATCAAAACAAGGCCAGTAGTTGACTGTGGAACAGAATATCAATTGCTCATATGCAAGTTAAAGTTGAAGCTGAAGAAAATCAAAATAAGTCTATGAGAGGTAAAATGCAACCTTGACATCTGAAGAATGATTTGGTGCATTGAATTTCAATGACCAAAGATCACACCAGTCATGGGATGACATCAAGAACATCATATATGAAGAAAGCAAAAGGTCATTAAAAAGACATGAAAGGAAGAAAAGACTAAAATGGATGTCAGAAGAGACACTGACAC
>NW_006921817.1:5563087-5570380 GCF_000298275.1 Orycteropus afer afer | reverse complement strand
ATGTCTACCTGTGTGTGCTTTATTGACTATACAAAGTTATTTGACTGTGTGGATCATAACAAATTATGGATAAGGAGCTCTGGTAGTGTGCCTATGGCACTTGACTGCTTACCAGAAGGCTGGAGGTTCAAATCCACCAGCCACTCCTTGGAAGGAATGTTGGGCAATCTACTTCCATAGTGATACTGCCTCAGAAACCCAAGGAGGTGTCACTATGAGTTGGGTCCTACTCTAAGGCACATAACAACAACAACAACACATAAAGAATGGGAATTCTAGAATACTTAATTATTCTCCTGAGTAACCCTTTACATAGACTAAGAAGTTGTTGGTCAAAGAGAACAAGGGGATACTTCATGGTTTAAAATCAGGAAGGGTATACACCAGGGTTGTATCCTTTTACCATACTTATGCAATCTGTATGCTGAGCAGGTAATCCAAGTAGTCAGACTATATAAGGAAGAACATTACATCAGAATTGGAGAAAGATTCGTCAACCACATGTGATATGCAGATGACACAACCTTCCTTGATGAAAGTAATGATAAATTGAAGCACTTACTAATGAAAATCAAAGACTACCATCTTCAGTATGGATTACACCTTGACATAATGAAAATTAAAATCCTTACAACTGGATCAATAAGCATCACCATAATAAAGAAGAAAAGATTGAAGTTGTCAGAGATTTCATATTACTTGGATCCACAATCAAACAGCAGTCAAGAAATCAGATGTCCTATTGCACTGGGTAAATTTTCTGCAAGAGACCTCTTTCACATGTTGAAGAGCAAATATGTCGCTTTGAAGACTAAAATTAACCTGTTCCAAGCCATGGTAATTTGAATAACCTCATATTACATGAAAGGTGAACAAGAATAAGGAAGCACACATAAGAATTGATGCATTTGAATTGTGTTATTGGGGAAAAGTACTGAAAATACCATGGACTGCGAGAAGAAGGAACAAATCTGCCCCAGACAAAGTGAAGTCAGAACACTTCTAGGAAATATGAGTGGCCAGACTTCATCTCATTTACTTTGGTTATGTTTTCTATAGGGACCATTCCCTGGAGAAGATTATTATGCTTGGTAAAGCAGAGGGTCAGTGAGTAAGGGGAAGACCCTCAACATGATGGATTGACACAGTGGGTGCAATGGTGGGCTCTAGCATGGCAAGGATTGTGAGAAGGGTGCAGGACCTAGTAGTGTTCATTCAGTCACTATGAGTTGGGGCCAACTCAATGGCACCCACCAACAATAACAGCAATATGTCACAACAACATGTTTATACAAATAAATGTAAAAAAATTTACTATTTTTTAAATATACATTTTATTCCTATTTTCCTATGGTAATATGATAACTTTTTTCTTTTTGATAATTTGTTTTTTTAAGATATACCCTACAAAATTCCTCTTCTGGCAATAGATTTTATTATTAATGCTAAGACCAAGGTCTGTTACTGATGAAATGAATAAGGGGTAGAAGTGTAGTTAATATTAAAATGAAATTAATCTTGGTTTCATTTTAATTTTAAATTTTCCCTTTTGGGATAGTACTATTGAATATACATTTTTAAATTTAATGAATAAGAATTATTTAAAATCATAGCCATGGCATGCTAAAAATCATTCTCTCGATTTTTCATTTGATGAATTTTGTGCACATTTTTAGCATTTCTATTCAAAAATATTCTTACTATTAGTGAGAATTTTGAACAGTAACTCATAATACAATTTTTTAAAGCAATTTATCTCTAATAAACAAAATGAACAATATAGCATCTTTTTCTCTCACTCCATAAAAGAAAAAAATATCTAAATGTTGAAAGGAGAAATTAGTTTTGTGGAGAGAGAACATAAGCAAAAAATGAGTTAGTTTACATTTCAGGAAGCCTTACAACACTACAAGCAATACAATGTAAGTCAATTGAATTATAATATTCCTCTAATTGATGACCACTTAAGTAATTACTCCTAGACCAATGTCATTGTTAGTTTGGTGCCATCAAGTGAGTTCTGACACATTGTGACCTTATGTATGACAGAACAAAACCCTACCTGGTCCTGAACCTTCCTCACAACTGTTGCTGTGGTTAAACCCATTATTGCAGCCACTGTGTCAATCCATTTCATTGAGCATCTTCCTCTTTTTTTGCTGACCCTCTCCTTTATCAAGCATGATGTCCTTCTCCAGGGACTGGTCCCTCATGATAATGTGTCCAAAGAACATGAGATAAAGTCTCTCCATCCTTACTTTTAAGGAATATTCTGGCTGTACTTCCAAGACAACTTTGTTTCTTTTGTCAGTCCATGGTAAATTCAGTATTCTCCAACACCATAATTCAAAAGCATCGATTCTTCTTTGGTCTTCCTTATTTATTTTCCAGCTTTTGCATTCATATGAGGCTACTTAAAATACCATGGCTTGGGTAAAGGGCACATTAGTCCTCAATGTGGCATCTTTGCTTTTTAACTCTTTAAAGAGCTCTTTTGTGGCAGATTTTTCCAGTGCAGTATATCATTTGATTTCTTGACTGCTTCTTTCATGGATATTCACTGTAAAATAAAATGATCCAAATAAAATGAAAAATATTAGTCATTTAACTAGCCCAATGAAAAATTGCTAAATTCCAAGCAACAAAGGGCATAGGAGGAATTAGAACCTTCTCTACTTCCACTGAAATCATGACAACCATCTCTGCCAAATGTCATCCTATATTCTCTGCTGACCTGCTTCATGTCTATTTAGAAATTTTTGGTATTCAGCCAAAGCTGGGCTCCCAGCTCCTGGCTTTTCTCTGAGTTCTGACTCTGCAGTGCTTCAGCTGATTAATTACAATGATAGTGATGATGATAAAATAAGCTTATCTAGTGCTTAGGTCCATGGTTGGTGCAAGAGGTTTGCAAATGTTTGCTGACCTAAAGATTGGTACTTCAGAAGAAAGACCTGGTATTCTGCTTCCGTAAAGCCAACAAAAGCCTATCAGGCAGCTTTACTGGGTAACACACGTGGTCACCATGATTCCTAACCATACAACAGCAATTTTGTTGTTGTTGTTGTTTGTTTGTTTACCTAGTGTTTACCAGGTGCCAGCCCTTGTTATAAACACTTGAAATATGTTAATTGATTTAATCTTCACAAGAACCCCTAATTACAGATTAACACACAACCTCAGGGAGGTTATGGAAGTTGCTTAAAGTCTAACAAATAATAGCAGGAACTGAGCTCTAGTGCCCACATCTCTAGTCAATATGCCATGTTTTTTTTTTTTTTTTCTTCAGGATTTTCTATTTTCCTTTCTTAGTCTTAGACTTCCTTCTCATGAGTTGTTCTCTTGAGTAGCTCCTACAGATGTTGTCAATGGTCTGACACTCCTGGGACACCTTCCCTCATTGCCCCTTCCAGCCTCAGAGAAGATTATGCAACACGTTCCAGATTTTTCAATGCTTAATAACTCTATTCTTTCCATGCCAGCCTCCTACAGCTCAGTAGAATTTAAGCAGGCTACATTATTGTTTACTTTTATTGGGCATAACTTGTGAAATTGGGTTTTTACTCAAAATAATCATATTGTATTAACCAATAATAGCAAATTTGAATCATTTAATAAAGAGATGGAGGTTTCTTCATATTTTCCACTAAAAGATAATAAGTCCAGCTACATATATATTCCCAAGGTAAGACAAAAATAAACATTCTACAGGATTTAAGTCAGTAATCAATCATTTAGTAGCACAACACATAGGAACCATGAGGAGGGGTATACATGAGAGATTATGAATATGTAATAACTCCACATATAATTGTGATAATTTTATACTGTGAAAGCTGCCATAGTAGAGAAGTAATATACCTACTCCATCAAGGTAATTCCTACTTATAGTGATCCCCTTTCATTTTCCAAGGCTGTAAATCTTTAAAGAAGTAGATTGCTTCATCTTCCTCCCATGGAGTAACTGGTGGGTTTAAACCCACCAGTCATTCCACAGAAGATGGGGCAGTCTGCTTCCATAAAGATTTCCAGCCTTGCACACCTAATGGAGGTCACTATGAGTCAGAATTGACTTGATGGTAGAGTTTGATTTTTGGTTTATTCCACCCTTGGAAGTTTCCAGTCTTGGCTCTGGCACTATCTACCTTAGACAATTTTATTTTTGCAAGCATCTATTTCTTTTTCTATATAGTGACAGAGTTGTCTACATTTTTTTTTTCCTATGGTCTCTTTCCAGTTTTAAAAGTTTATGACTCCACGAGAGGGCATGCATAAAAAGTTGAAAGTGGAACTGTTCCTTTTGTACTTTACTATGAACACTCCTCCAAAATTTGCTGGAACACACAGTTGCCTGGAAATGAATGTCTGGAACAATTTGTTTTGCCTGGTTTGACCATTCTATTTCTAACCTAATGGTTTGTTTAACTATTAAGAGATGTTCCCATTAGAGTCTTTTACTTTGGCAAAAGGCTGGCTGTTGTTAATGGATGCAGTGTTTTTTTGTTTGTTTGTTTGTTTGTTTTTTACTGGGGTATATACAGTAAGAAGCCCAGACCCTCAGCTGTAGGAGGTGCTCAGAGTATATATAAGTGAATACAGCAGTGGATGTATAGAATCATGAAATACGATAACCAGTAAATTTGTCATCTCCATAATTCTCCTCCCTCCAAAATAAATAAATAAATAAATAAAAAGCCAAATTCACAGCTATCAAGTCGGGTCCAACTCATAGCCATCCCTCCTTGAGTTTCCGAGGCATTATCATTATGGAAGTAGATTGCCCAACCTTCCTTCCGAGGAGTGGCTTGTGGGTTTGAATTGCCAGCCTCCTGTTTAGCAGTCAAGTGCCTTAGGCATTACACCACTTAATCTCCTAAACCTCTGAATTTAGAAATAATTTAAAGCATGTTGTCTTTAGGTAACATCGAGTCATCTCCAATTCATAGTGACCCTGTGCACAGCAGAATGAAACAGTGCCTGGTCCTGTGCCAGCCTCACAATCCTTGCTATACCTAAGCCCATCGTTGCAGCCACTGTGTCAGTCCATCTCATTGAGGGCCTTCCTTTTCTTCATTGACCCTCCACTTTACCAACCATGATATCCTTCTCCAGGGGAATGGTTCCTCCTGACAGCATGACCAAAGTAGGTGAGATGAAGTCTAGCCATTCTCACTTCCAAGGAGCATTCTGGCTCCACTACTAGTCTTATTTAAAGCATAGGTTTGCATAATCAAATAATATTAATTACATCAAAATTTATTTACTTTTACATGTTTTAAATTAAGTACAGGAAGTCACCAACTTATGATGGGGTTCTATTCTTCTATTCAGTCTCTTCTGATGTGTCTTGTAGAGATGACTGCATGTAACCCTGATGTTCTGGACCTTGAGCTAGATAAAGTATTTGGATGGGTCAGTCTTGGGTACAGTGTGATGTAGTCTGTGTACAGTAAGAAGAGAGAAAAGAGATATTGGTGACTGTTCTGGTTACCTAGTGCCACCAAAGGGAATGACTGTGACATAGACTATTTTTCTCGTCAGAATCCATGAGCATGGGTAGCTCTTCTCACTTGTCTCCACAAAACTGCATTATATTCTAGCATCCCTTACAGTTAGGTCAAGCCATGTGACATAAATTAAGCTAATAGAATGTTGAAGGAGATGATTTATACCATTTTCAGGTCTATTTCATAAAATCTACTATATAAGGTTTATGCCTTCCCCTTGTTTCCTGACTAGCAGAAGAAAATCCAGTGGTGTGTAGAAGACCTTAACATTTAGCAGAACCACTAGATTGAGTAACTGTGTGGAAAAAAACTTTCTCCACACTGAGCTACATTACTACATGCTAAGAGCTAAGAGTCAGTTTTTCATACTGTGGTGGATTCCATGTTACTGTGAGGCTGGAGGCTATGCCACTTGTATTTCAAATACTGGCATGGTCACCCATATTGGGGAGGTTTCAGCTGAGCTTCCAGACTAAGACATACTGGGAAGAAGGAAGGTCCCATCCACTCCTCAAAGCATGGCCGGTAAAACTATATGAATAGCAATGAAATACTGTCTGATATATCACTGAAAAACTTTATGAATAGCCCAGAAACATTGTCTGAGATAGTGTTGGAAGATAAGCACTTCAGGTCAGAAGTTACTCTATGTACTGCTAGGGAATAGCTGCCTCCTCAAACTGGAGTTGACCTTAATGACATGGATTGAGTGAAGTTTTTGATATCACCATTTGCTGATGGGGCATGACTCCAAATGGGAAGAAACTACTGCAAACACCCATTAATAATTGGAAAGTGGAATGTATGAAGTGAGAATGTAGGAATATTGAACATTGTCAAAAATGAAATGGAATGCATAAGGATCAATATCCTAGACATTAGTGAGCCGAAATGGACTGGTATTGGCCATTTGGAATGAGATAATCATATCATCTATTATGCTGGGAATGAAAAATTGAAGAGGAATAGTGTGGCATCCATTATCACAAAAAATGTTTCAAGACCTATCCTGAAGTACCACGCTGTCAAGGATAGGATAATATCCATATGCCTACAAGGAAGAGGAATTAGTACTACTACTATTCAAATTTACACGTCAACCGCTAAAGCAAACAATGAGGAAATTGAAGATTTTTCCAACTTCTACAGTCTGAAATTAACCAAAAATGCAATCAAGATATCAAGATGTATTGATCATTATTGGTGATTGGAACACAGAAGTTGGAAACAAAGAAACCAGGTTGTTAGAGAATATGTTTTTTTTTTTTTTTTTTAACAGAAATAAAAAATGATTTACTGTATTAGAATATACAACAAAGGGAATTTCTGGGTGTTACAAATAGTTAACACACTCGGCTGCTAAGCAATAGTTTAGAATATTGAGCCCACCAAGAAACACCTTGGAAAAAAAAGGATGAGTGATCTACTTTTTTTATTATTATTATTTTGATTTGGGTGAAGATTTACAGAGCAAATTCACTTTCTGTACAGCAGTTCACATACACTTTTTCTCATGACATTGAGCACACTTTACCACAATGCAACAGCTCCCCTCCCACTTCCTCCCCATAGTCACCTCTTCCCAGTGTCCATCTCTCCATGTACTGCTGCCTGCTGAGCTGTCTCCCTGTGCATAAGCAACCCTTCTTTCTCCCATGATTGTTCTCTCCAAGGAGTGTATCTACCTGAGGTAAATGCTCAACTCATATGCCTGTCTTTTGTTTGGCTGGAAACCACAGGTGTGTGTTCAATTCCAGATCTGAAGGGCAGCTAGGGGCCATAGTCTCAG
>NW_006921817.1:5558047-5560071 GCF_000298275.1 Orycteropus afer afer | reverse complement strand
TATAAGAGTAACAAGAGGAATGCCATCCCTTTTCAGTCTTGCAGGTCTGGAGTGTCCTTTCGGTTGCTGGCAAGCAGAATGTGTTCTTAAGCCCCAGGAATCTGTGAGTACACTGTCTCTTTAAATATCCAAAATAGTCCAGCTGCTTTTAAACATTCAAAATGGTGGCATCCTCCATACTGGCAAAAGTCCACAGCTCAGCCCGCCTTTCTCTTCACCTTCTCCGTTTATTCCCCAGCCATCAGAGCAGTCCTCCATGCAGTACCTGGCTAGCAGGGCTGATTTTTAGGTTAATTTTTAGGTCCTACCACCACTCTGGAATCTCCAAGCTGTCTGTGCCATGCCGTCAGGATCGCTCAGGATTGCTGCCAGACTGCAGCTCCCTCTGTCTCCTTTTTTGGTATTTTCTTGCAAATTCTTCTGCTAGTTGGAGTTTAGTCCACGTCTATATCCTCCCCTTCAAGGCTCAGGTGTCCAAGTTCATCTTCTGTATCTGTGTTAAATGGTTTCCCTTTTCTTTGTTGATGAGGGTCTGTGCAGTATTTCTGCCTAGTCCGCCATCTTACCAGAACCTTGAGAATATGGTCTTGATGATAGAAATGATGCCAGAAATTGCATGATAGAATTTTGCATGACCAACAACTTATTCATTGTAAATACATTTTCCAACAACATAAGCAGTAGCTATACACTTGAACCTCACTAGATAGAATACTCGGAAATCAGATGGATTACATCTGTTGACAGAGGTGATGGAAAAGCTTAATATCTTCAGCTAAAACAAGGCCAGCAGCTGACTGTGGAACAGACCATAAATTGCTCATATGCAAGTTCACGATGAAGCTGAAGAAAATTAAAGCAAGTCCCAAGAGCCAAAATATTACCTTGATCATACCCCACCTGAATATAGACAGAATCTGAAGAATACATTTGACACATTGATCAGCAATAACTTAAGACCAGATGAGTTATGGGGTGACATCAAGAACATCAGGCATGAAGAAGATAAAAGGTCATTAAAGAGACAGAAAAGGAAGAAAAGCCTAAAATGGATGTCAGAAGAGACTGAAAATTGCTCTTGAATAGAGAGTAGCTAAGGCAAATGGAAGAAATGACAAGATAAAAGGGCTGAACAGAAGATGTCAAAGTGCAGTCTAAGAACACAAACTAAATTATTTTTATGAAATGTGCAAAATCCTGGAATTAGAAAACCAGAAGGGAAGAACATGTTTAGAATTTCTCAAGTAGAGATGAGAGAAATTCAGGCCTTGAGTTGCAATATTAAAAGATTCAATGGGCAAAATACCGGATGATGCAGGAAGCATCAAAAAAATATGGAATGAATATATAGACACTTTACAAAAAAGAACTGGCCGATGGTACAACTGTTTCAGGAGGTAGCATATGATCAAAACCAAATGGTTCTGAAAGAAGATGTTGAAACTGTCCTGAAGGAATTGGCAAAAAACAATGCTCCGGGAATTGATGGAATACACATTGAGATATTTCAACAAATGCATAGGTGCTGAAGGCACCAAGTATGCCAAGTAATTTAGAAGACAGCTACCTGGCCAATTGACTGGAAAAGATCCCTATTAGTATCCATTCCTAAGAAAGGTGATCCATCAGAATGTGGAAATTATCAAACAATATCATTAATATCACACTCATGCAAAATATTGCTGAATATAATTCAAAAATGGTTACAGCAGTGTATTGACAGGGAACTTCCAGAAATGCAAGCTGGGTTCACAAGAGGATGTGGAACGATGGATATCATTGCTGATGTCAGATGGATCTTGACTGAAAGCAAAAAATACCACAAAGTTGTTTACTTGTGTTTTATTGACTATGCAAAAACATTTGACTTATGTTACATCGTTGTTGTTATATCGTTCATTGCAAACACCTTTTTTCAACAACACAAATGGAGGCTGTACACGTGGACTTCACCAGATGGAACACACAGGAATCAGATTGACTACATCTGTGGCAAGAGGCGGTGGAAAAGCTCAATATCTTCA
>NW_006921817.1:5548910-5555928 GCF_000298275.1 Orycteropus afer afer | reverse complement strand
GACTCGATGGCACTTAACAACAACAACAACATCGTTGTTGTTAGATGCCATCGAGATGGTTCCAACTCATAGCAACCTTATGAACCATAGAACAAAACACTATTCAGTCTTATGTTGGCCTCACAATCCTTTGCTATAACTGAGTCCATCATTGCAGCCACTGTGCCAATTCATCTTGTTGGGGGCCTTCTCCTCTTCCATTGACCCACCACTTTACCAAGCATGATATCCTTCTCCAGGGAATAATCCCTTCTGACAACATGACCAAGGTAGGTGAGATGAAGTCTAGCCATTCTCTCCTCCAAGAAGCATTCTGTTTGCACTTCTCCCAGGACAGATTTGTTCATTGTTTTGGCAGTCCATGGTATTTTCAGTATTCTTTGCCAACACCACAACTCAAAAGCATCAACTTTTCTTTGGTCTTCCTTGTTGATTGTCCAGCTCTCACATGCATATGAGGCAACTGAAAATACTGTGGTTTGGGTTAGGTGCACCTTAGTCTTCAAGGAGACATATTTTCTCTTCCGCACTTTAAAGAGGTCTTTTTCAGTGGTTTTGCCTAGTGTAATATGTCATCTGATGTCTTGACTACTTCTTCCACTGGTGTTGATTGTGGAACCAAGTAATACGAAATCTTTAATAACTTCATCCATGACAAATTATGGATAACATTGAGAAGACTAGGAATTTCAGAACATTCACTAGTGCTCATTAGCAACATGTACATAAACTAGGAGGCTGTCCTTCAAACAGAACAAGGAGATACTGCATGATTTTAAATCATGAAGGGTGTGTGTCAGGTATCCGTTCACCACACTTACTCAATTTGTATGCTGAACAAATAATTCAAGAAGCTGGATTATATGAAGCAGGATTAGAGGAAGACTCATTAACAACCTGTGATATGCAGATGACACAACCTTACTTGCAGAAAGTGAAGGTGACTTTAAGTATTTACTGATGAAGATTAAAATATGGATTACATCTCAACATGAGGATAATGAAAATCCTCACAGCTGGACCAATGAACAGCATCACAATAAATGGAGAAAAGATTGAAATTGTCAAAGATTTCATTTTATTTGGATCCACAATCAACACCCATGGAAGCAGTAGTCAAGAAATCAGAAGAAGTATTGTGCTGGGCAAATACACTGCAAAGGGCCTCTTTAAAGTGTTGACGAGCAAAGATGTCCCTTTGAAGACTAACATGTGCCTAACCCAAGATTCATGTGCATGTGAACACTGGAAAATGAATGAAGAAAACCAAAAAAGAGATGATGCTTTTGAGTTGTGGTGTTGGTAAAAAATACTGAATGTACCTGGACTATGGGAAGAAAGAACAAATCTTTCTTGAAGAAGTACAGCCAGAGTGCTCCTTGGAAGCAAAAATGGCCAGACTTCATCTCACCGACTCCGACTTTGGTCATGTTGTCAGAAGAGACCATTCCTTGTAGAAGGATATCATGCTTAGTAAAGTGGAGGGAGAGATAAAAATGGGAAGACCCTAAACAAGATGGATTGACACTGTAGCTGCAACAATGTGCTCAAGTATATAGCAAGAATTGTGAGGATGGCATAGGACCGGGGCAATGTTTCATTCTGTTGTACATAGGGTAGCTGTGAGTCGGAGCTGACTTGAAGGCCCCTAACAGGAACAATAACAAAGCAAGAAATAGCCTTTGGTGTAGTAAACCACTGAGATTTGGGTATTCTTTTCCCATAACTAGCATTATTTATTTTGACTGATAGAAATATGCTTATGAGTGCACTTGTTCATGTTTGAGTATACTGGAAAAAGTCAATTCATCCAATATCGTTATTGTTGAACCAATTTATAGTCAGTCCCATGAGTAGAATATAAAAGTATTGTAGGTGCTTCATATTCTCCCTAACAGTTGCTATTCCTAGATTTTTATTTTTATTCTTTTTGCCAATAAAGTGTTAAAAATAGAAACTATTATGGATTTAATTGTAATTTTCTTAATAAGTAATGAGGATGATCATATTTATTGACTTTCAAGTCCTCTTTTGGTCCATTTTCTATTTAATTGTGTTTTCCTTATGAATACATATTTATTCTATAACCTGTATTTTTTTTCTTTCTCTGTTTCTCTCTATATTAGAGGTTTGCAGCTTCTCTTCTTTATGATGTTTTATTTTCAAACAATTATAATTAAATTCACTATTTAACACATGCGATTTTAGGAAACTTGGAAGATAAAAATCATTAATAATTCCACCAGGAAAGATATTGTTGTTAGTTGATGTCAACCTGGCTCTGATTCATAGCAGCCTTATGTATAACTAAATGAAATGTTACCTGGTCTTGTGTCATCTTCATGATTGTTGGCCAGTAAATATACCAACTCTTATTATTGGTGTATTTTTATTTAGTATACATCTATAAGGAAATTTATGTATATCACACACTTTTTTAGAATTAGAAGGAACTTTAAAGGAAAATATACTAACATCTATTGACTACCTACAATATACCAGGCTTTGTGTTTTTGCTCTTAACATGTGCTATTTTACTTAACCCAGTACTTAGAAAACAAAGTGTTATGGGATATTTATAGCTCTTCCACTGCGATCAAATCAATTCTGACTCATAGCACCCCTTATAGGACATGGTAGAATGTCACCATATGGTTTCCAATGTTGTAAATCTTTATGGAACCAGACTTCCTCTTCTTTCTCCTGTAGTGCAGCTGGTGGGTTTGAACCACTGACCTTTTGGTTAGCAGCTGAGCACTTGACCATTGTGCCATCAGAGATCCTTAGATGTTCATGTAGAACCCCATTATTTTATATGATATGAAGAGATTAAAGATTAGTTATAAGGTCATAAATTAATGACTAGAGGAGAAAGACTATAATTCAATATCAAGAGTGTATCAGTTTATGTAACAAAATTCTCATACATAATTAGGCTTTTAAAAAAATTTATTTTGCTTTCCAGTTTAATTTCCTTTCCATGATATTTCATAGTAAAATTTTTGAAGAAGTAAAACACACAGACACACATTTTTTTTTTTTTGTACACTTAAAAACACTTTTTCTACACTTCATAAACAGTGGTTGCGTTTTTGTCATATCCTCACTATAAACTCAGAAATGCGTTATGGCGCTGGGTGTCCTTTATATTTGTCTAGACTATATCTCTGAATTTTCATTTGTGTTATCTGCTATTGATAATACTGTGATCAATATTGATTATATTGTAATGTAGAAGCTCAGGGCCTCACTACCTTTAAAATCTGTGTAGTTTCAAGTATACTTATTTTCAATAAATATTACTAATTCACTTAAATTACATCTTTGTTATAAAGATTACGTTCAATTACTGGTCCTGACATACTTAATACTATTACTTTGAACCAAAGTTTTACCTTGTTCGTTCTTTAAGAAAGTCTAAGTAGTTGATTAGGGAGCTCTGGTAGAGCAGTGCCTAGGGTAGTTGAGTACTAGCAATTCCATCAGTGGCTCCACGGAAGGAAGATGGGGCAATCTACTTCCACAAAGATTTACTGCCTCAGAAACCCAAAGGGGATGGCTATGAGTTGAAATCCACCAGATCAGTGAATTTGGTATTGAAGTTTGAAAGTAGTTAATTGAAGCTAAAATACTTAAATAATTCCAGTTAGATTAAGTCTTTATTCTCTAGATCAATGAAATTCTCTTATCCAAATATATTTTTAAGTAATTCAATCCTTTAAATGTATATTTTCAAAATGTATCACCTTTGAAAAGAATGAAGGTTTGTAGTCTTTATTATGGATAAATTTTGAGTACAGGAAAACAGGCCAAATCTTGAAGAAGACAAAGATGCATCTGAATGCTTTTAGATTCAAAAAATCTTAATAATAACAAGGAAAACAGCTACAACACCCCACATTTGGGAAGAAATAACTTTCAGCCTAAAAATTATTGCCAAAACAAAAGACATCTTATTTGTAATTAGGATAAAGACATTTGTGGGGTTTTTAGAAAACCACTTGTCATGAAGACGTATGACATTATCAGGCTGCAGCTTGTGGGGAATGTATTCTCCATTCAATATCAAGAGTATATCAGTTTATGTAACAAAATTCTCATACATAATTAGGCTTTTAAAAAAAAACCACACCTACCTGCTGCCTAACCTGTTCCTTCTCAACAGCCACAAATGGGTAGAGTATCAAATGAACCCAGGCAGTATCCTGCTGCACAGGCTCGTTGCTACCACGACTGATTAAGCAGTTTGTGACCACTGCTGTAAACAGAGTTTGTCTTGCAAGATAGATGATTGCGACTCACAGCTCCATAAAGCCCCGCTTTGTTGTTCTCTGCCTTTTGTCTTAGCAAGTATGGGGTAGTTTTAAACAACAAATATACCTATTTTTGAGGTTTTATTTTAAGTTCTTAGAGCACTTAGAAGAACTTCATATAACAATATTTAACCTGAAGAACAAAATTTTCTCCTTATAAATATTACTAAGTTTACTAAAGATCCATAGGAGCTCTGGTAGCATAGTGCCTAAAGGCACTTGACTGCTAACCACAAGGCTGGCTGTTCAAACCCAGCGGCCATTTCACAGAAGGAAGTTTGTGCAATCTACTTCCGTAATGATACTGTCTTGGAAACCCAAGGAGGGGTCGCTATAAGTCGGGTCCGACTCAACGGCAAGTAACAACAATAACAACAAAGATCCATAACAATAGTGCATATTGATGATGATAGGGAACTTGAGGTCAAGAGATACTAATAAAATTTAAGTTAGAAAGTCCTTTGGAAACTCCCATCCACACTCCCAACAACAAAACAAAAGATAGAAAAGGTAGTCAATCAGAATGTCATCATTATTATTTACATATAACATATTCATTACAATTCAACACAATATCTAAGCAATATTTAAATTACTTCATGAGATATCAGTTTATTGAATGTTGTTGTTATGTGCCGCCTAGGTGGATCCAACTACAGGGATCCCTCCTCGGGTTTCTGAGTCGGTATCCCTATGGAAGTAGATTGCCCAACCTTCTTTCCGAGGAGTGGCTGGTGGGTTTGAACCTCCAGCCTTCTGGTTAGAAGTCACGTTATTTAATCGTAATCTTTATTTTAATTAATGCGGATGCGGGGAGAAAAAAAGAGAGTCTTTTTCACATTAGTTAATTTCCTAACAACAAGTTTTAAATAGCAATCATACGCCAATCAACAGACCAGAAAAATAATGTTCTAGTTTATGGTATTATCCGTTCTCATTTGCACTATAATAAAATTTCCAAACCGGAAGGTAGCTGAAAGTAAGAGAGCTGTATTTTATAATTCAATCATATTGAGTGTTTTCTTTGAGATTCCTTAGCGTTTTTTTTTTTCTTTTCTTTTTTTCTTTACTTCTCTAAAAATACTCTACTGAAGGTCAATACTACTTTTTATACTTCCTGGCAATTCAGACACTCCTTTTAGATTCAATTACAGTTTTTTATGTCTCCCTCAATATCTGTGGCCCTGTCCCTTATATTACTCTATTTCTTGTAAGGATGATGCCAGTAGAACCCATTGAAAGATTGACAGTTCATAAAGGTTTTATTTTTGTTGTTATTATGTTGGTTTATCACTTTTGTGTGTAGGGGTATAGCATAATAATCTTAGGTTCTTCTGTTGGAATCAAATACATTTCTTGAAAAGTACCTTTCTTTCCAAAATTTAGTTTTTTGTTTTGTTTTAAATAATATTAAGTCTGTGTATAGAGATTAATTCTATTGAAAAAATGAGCTGATATTCAACAGAAATGAAGAAACTTATACAGTCATTATGAATAATAAAGACTTTTCTTTTTTCTAATAGTAAGATTGTTGGTTTGAGGGTACAGGTTAAAATATAAAAATTCTTGAGAGCTATACTTTGTGTATGATTACAGTGTTTCTGATTTTTTAAAGGTCTATGTAAATTGATAATCATTTTGATGGGAGAATACATATAGGATTAACAGTGGCTTTTGACTTAAGACATTTGACAACATTCAGTTCCATTTTTTCCACTTGAATAATTGTAATATTGCTTTGGCATGTGGGTTGGTATGCTTCTCTCTTCTTTTAATTATTAATGCTATAGTTTTAGTTGCTACAGATTTATTTTGGCAATAATACAGGTTTTGATGAAGCTACTTTTTGTACATTTTTTATTTTCTATTTCTTATACTCTAAAGATGTTTATCATTTTGAGGTGGACTTACTTTTAAAATTTCAAACTATAATCATCAATGCTCATGACTCTGTAGTGTTGTAAGTAATGGTTATGGGATATTTCTATGACTTTAATTATTAATCACCAATCACCAATCTCTTTAAATTCTAAAAAGAATATTTTCCATTATGTTTTATAGACTTCTGTAATCCATGACATATTAAACATGTTTGTCCATGACAAACATATATATATATATATATATATATACAATTTATTTATTTTATCTCCATTACATCCAAGAGGGAAAAAATAAATAAACAAATAAAACAGTGTTCCCACTTTTGATTTTTTTGGTAGTTTTAATTCTACATACTGGCTTCTTCTTCTTCTTCTTCTTTCTTTTTTTTTTTTTGTTATAAGCAGGAAATTCTCTTACTTATTCTTTTTATCCCTTGCTGTCTCTTGCTGTCAGAGGAACTTTTCTGAGTTTTTCATATTCTTTTTTTTTTTTTTTATTTTCTTGGAAGAAAATTTGAAGTAAGAGCATGTTTGTGTTGAAGGTGAGCAGATGTTATTTTAACATATCTTCAAAATTGATTTTTTTTTCATATAAACCATACATCTATTTTCTAATATGGGTGATTATACTTGGAAAGAACCAAATGGTAGCCTTTCAGCTACACTGAATTGTTAATAGCTTATTTAAATTATTTTTCCTCACATGCTCACAAGTGAGCAATTACATCTTAATCATATCAAAATAAAAATGTCTTAATAAACTGTATTTCAGTATTTTCTATTATTTTTTAAGAAACATCATGGGGAGGCGGGGCAAGATGG
>NW_006921817.1:5539726-5540468 GCF_000298275.1 Orycteropus afer afer | reverse complement strand
GTCAAATGCCTTAGGCACTATGTTTAAAACTCTATAAGGGCTTTTAAATAATGGACAATGAATATAAATTATAAGGGGAGCTCTAGTAGTGTAGTGCCTAATGCACTTGACTGCTAACCAGAAGGCCGGCGGTTCAAACCCACCAGCACCCCTCGGAAGGAAGATGGGGCAATCTACTTCCGTAGTGATACTGCCTTGGAAACCCAAGGAGGGGTTGCTATAAGTTGGGTCCGACTCAACGGCACATAACAACAACAACAACACTGGAAAAAGATGCATTTATAAATTTCCCATTTTTGTAAATTAGTTAAAATAAAGCAGCTCATAATGGAATGTGTACATTTTCTTTACCACCTTATGGTAGAAGGTGACATTGATGAATGTGTCTATAGATGAGTGAACCTGAAATTTAACATCTCATGACCTGCAGGTGTTTCCACAGTGCCTTCCCCTTGCTAGGGGGTTATAATTGCTACTTACAACTTGTCTGTGAATTATACATCTTTGCTAAAATTGAATCTCACCCCTTTTTCATACTCTTCTATGTGTCAGTATGAGCTCCTGCAGCAGACATGGGTAGCTGACTTTGTCTTGAAGTTGTGATTCAGAACACTTAGATAATATTTCTTTCCTCAATTCACTTCTCCTACTTTCCACAGCCTTGTTTCAAATTTATTTAAAGTTATTCAGTGACCTGACACATCTCATCTAGTCACATATCAAATGAAGTGGAGTCGACGCT
>NW_006921817.1:5538399-5539536 GCF_000298275.1 Orycteropus afer afer | reverse complement strand
TAGATTGCCCCATCTTCCTTCCGAGGAGTGGCTGGTGGGTTTGAACTTCCAGCCTTCTGGTTAGCAGTCAAGTGCCTTAGGCACTAAGCTACCAGAGCTCCTAAATATGTTTTAGCAAATAATATTTGTGATCAAATCTCATTTTTTTTTAAATTTTAGGAATGTGTAGATTAATGGATTTGCATGTAAATGCATAAAATAGTGCAAAACTATAGACATGTAATTAACTTTAGAAATTAAGCCTAAATCATCAAAATTTTCTGTAACTCATTTAATATCAATTTGGTCAACATCAAATGTTGATTGAATATGATTTCATATTTTCAAGTTCACTAAAGATGAATTAAAGTCCTATAGGGTCACCATGAATCAAGGGCTAACTTCACAGCCACTAACAACAACAACAACATACACACACACACACATATTTATATACACATATATCTATCACATATATATTATATAACACATATATAATTAAATTTAGCCTTTATCTTCAAGGGTAATCCCATGACCTTTCAGTACACAATAGACAGGATCATAAAATAAACAATAACACCCAAGAGGAGTGTTTTCCTTAGAACAATCAATTACACAAGATCAAAAAGACAACATTTGCCCAAAGCAAAGATGAGAAGGCAGGAAGGAGTAGAAAATTCAGACTAAAGGAAACTGCAAGTGCAGAGCAGAAAAGAGGACAGTGCTGACACAGTGTGGTAAATGCAGCCAATGCCATGGGACACTTTATGTACAAACTATAAAATAGGAAAATAATCTGTTCTGTAAACTCACCATAAAAAAAAAAAAAATAAATAAATAATGTCATAAATTGAATTGTGTCCTCCCCAAAATGTGTAAATTTGTCTGGGCCATGATTCTCAGGGGTATGGTAGTTATGGATGAATATAATATGGCAGTTATGTAATGACATAATCATTCTCTTGGTGTGATCAGATGTGATCAGTCAATCTGTTGTAAGGGGATTAGTGTAGGATGCAACACTCATACTCATGGCCCTGATTCAATGTAAGGGGACTTCCCCTGGGGTTTAGCCTGTATCACTTTTTATCATAAAAGAGATAAAAGGAGAGAGAAAGAGGCAGAGAAAGAAGGACCTGACTATCACCAAGAAAGAAG
>NW_006921817.1:5536231-5538039 GCF_000298275.1 Orycteropus afer afer | reverse complement strand
AGGAAAAATTGCTAGCTATGTAAGAGACATGTATTGATTTGGAGCAAGGGAATATGCAAAAAGCTGATGACTAGCACAAGAACACTTAGGAAAAGGAAGACACAGAGAGGAGAACAAGAAGTACAGACAACAAAGGTAAATACTATTAGATACATAATACTGCATTATCAGTTGTAACGAATATTAATCTATATGTGGATAGGTAGGTAGACAAACAAGATGATCAGATATGGATAGATAAAAGGAATATACCTATGACCATATATAGGTTTGGCAGATAATATTTGTACATACATATTTCTATGTGCTATAAAATTGTCCATATATATAGTTGAGGTAATAGGGGACAACATTATATTAACTTCTTATCCACAACCAAACACCTAAAAGGAGTAAGTCACTAGTCCTGTGAGTTTGAGACCACAGTCAGGGAGAACACTAAGTTCTACTGGCACAACATACTACACAGAAACATCGATCTACATCCTACTTTGGTGAATAGTGACTGAAATCTTAAAAAGTTGCAATTGGCCATCTAAGATGCAACAATTGGCCTCTTCTCATCCAGAGCAAAGAAGAGTGAAGAAAATCAAAGACATGAAAATATTTAAGTCCAAGGGACTAGAGTGCCATGAGCACCTCAGCCTACACAACCCTGAGACCAAAAGAACTAGATAGTCCCCAGCTAGCGCTGCAATTCAAAAAGGAACAGATTCAGAGATTCTGAATATGTTGTTGTTGTTGTTAGGTGCCATCGAGTCATCTCCGACTCATAGTGACCCTATGCACAGCAAAACGAAACACTATCTGGTCCTGACTGAGCCAGCTCCATGATTCTTGCTACACTTGAGCCCATCACTGCCACCACCATGTAATCCACCTCGTTGAGGGCCTTCCCTTCTTTCATCGACCCTCTACCTTACCAAGCATGACATTCTTCTCCAGGGCCTGGTCCCCTCTGACAACATGACCAAAGTAGATGAGATGAAATTTGGCCATCCTTGCTTCCAAGGAGCATCTCAGCTGCACTTCCTCCAGGAGAGACCTATTAGTTCTTTTATCAGTCCATGGTACTTTCAGCATTCTTCGCCAACATCACAGCTCAAAAGCATCAACTCTTCTTCAGTCCTCCTTATTCATTGTTCAGCTCTCACATGCATACGAGGCGACTGAAAATACCATGGCTTGTGTCAGGCGTACCTCAGTCCTCAAGAGACATCTTTGCTCTTTAGCACTTGAAAGAGGTCCTTTGCAGCTGATTTGTCCAGTGCTGTATGTCATCCAATGTTCTGACTGCTGCTTACATTGATGTCGATTGTAGAATCAAGCAATGTGAAATCTTTGACAATTTCAATCTTTTCTCCATTTATCATAATGCTGCTTACAGGTCCAGTTGTGAGGATTTTTGTTTTCTTTATACTGAGATGTAATCCATACTTCAGACTGCATTCATTAATCTTCATCAGCAAGTACTTCAAGTCATCCTCACTTTCATCAAGTAAAGTTGTGTCATCAGTGTATTGCAGATTGTTAACGATTTTTCCTCCAATCCTGATGCTTTGTTCTTCTTCATATAGTCCTGCTTCTCGGATTATTTGCTCAGCATACAGATTGAATAAGTATGGTGAAAGGTTAAAACCCTGATGCACTCCCTTCTTGATTTTAAACCATGCAGTGTTCCCTTTTTCTGTTTGAACAACAGCATCCTGGTCTATTTACAGGTTCCTCATGAATACAATTAAGTGTTCTAGAATTCCCATTCTTCTCAATGTTATCCACAATTTGTTATGATCCACACAATCAAATGC
>NW_006921817.1:5515837-5535574 GCF_000298275.1 Orycteropus afer afer | reverse complement strand
GCTGCTCTTTGAAATCTTCTGTTCAGCTCTTTTATCTTGTCATTTCTTCCATTTGCTTTAGCTACTCTTCACTCAAGGGCAAGTTTCAAGCTCTCTTCTGACATCCATTTTGGTCTTTTCTTTCTTTCTCATATTTTTAATGACCTCTTGCTTTCTTCATAGATGATGCTCTTGATGTCATTCTATAATTCTTCTTTTTTTTTTTTATCATTAGTGTTCAATGCATCAAATCTATTCTTTAGATGGTCTCTAAATTCAGGAGGGATAACTTTAAGATCACATTTTGGCTCTGAGGGACTTGTTTTAATTGTCTTCAACTTCAAGTTGAACTTGCATATGAGCAGTTGATAGTCTGTTCCACAATCAACTCCAGGCTGGTTTTGGCTGAAGATATTGAGCTTTTCCACCGCCTCTTGCCACAAAAGTAGTGAATCTGATTCCTGTGTACTCTGTCAGTTGAAGTCCATGTGTACAGTGACTGTTTGTGTTGTTGAAAAAAGATATTTGCAATTAATAAGTCATTTGTCTTGCAAAATTCTATCATGTGATCTCCAGAGTTATTTTTGTCACCAAGGCCAAATTTTCCAACTACCAGTGATTCTTCTTTGTTTCCAACTTCTGCATTCCAATCATCAGGGATAAGCAACACATCTTGATTGCATGTTTAGTCAATTTCAGACTACAGAAGTTGATAAAAGTCTTCAATTTCTTTATCTTTTGCTTTGGTGGTTTATGCATAAATTTGAATAATAGTTATATTAACTTGTCTTCCTTGTAGGCATAGGGATATTATCCTACCACTGACAGCATTGTACTTCAGGACAGATCTTGAAACATCTTTTGTGATGATAAATGCCATGACATTCCTCTTCAATTTCTCATTCCCAGCATAGTAGATTATACCATTTTCTGATTCAAAATGGCCCAAACTGGTCCATTTCAGCTCACTAATGCCTAGGATATCAATCTTTATATGTTCCATTTCATTTTTGACAACTTCCAATTTTCCTAGATTTATACTTTGCACATTTCATGTTCCATTTATTAATGGATGTTTGCAGCTGTTTCTCCTCAATTTGAGTTGTGCCATGTCACCACATGGAGGTCCTGAAAGACTTACTTTATCCATATTATTAAGGTTGGCTCTACTCTAATGAGGCAGCTCCTTCACAGTCCTATTTTGAGTGCCTTCCAACTCAAGTGACTAGGCTTCCTGCACTGTGTCGGACAATGTTTCCAAGCTGTTCATAAAGTTGTCCAGTAATGTATCAGACAATGTCTCTGCTATTCATAAAGTTTTCCCTGGCCAAATTTTGAGAAGTGGATGGCCTTCTCCTTCTTCCTAGTCTCTCTTAATGTGTAAGCTGTATTGAAACCTGTGCACCATGTACAACTCTGCGGGCGTCTGAAACACCAGTGGCACAGCCTCAAGCCTTACAGCAACGTACAAGCCTCACAGGATGACAAACTGGCAGACAAGTTTGTTTCCCTTAGCTGTTGGAAACCTCTGCACCCTCCTCTTACCTAATTCCTACCAGAAACCTGCCACTGTTTGGTCCTCAGCTGCTCCTGGTCCCTCCCTTTCCTGGCTCTAGGGGCTTGGGCCTGGCCTTGCCTCCCACCTCTTTTAACCTGGATATCTTGCCGCTCCTGAAGTCCCCGAGGCCACTCTTTGTACCTCTCCCACTGTGTTTTCTAATCCCAAATTTGAAAGTTGTAAATAGTATCACTTCGTAATGTGCTCCCAAAAAATGTAACTATTATGTACAGTATTCTAATGCTAGGCAATAGTCAGTGGATCCAAACATAAAATTACTTTAAATAGAAAGATTTGACTTTAAAAATGTGTAATTATACTTAGACATTCATGTCGAATTACTGATACTTTATAGGAAAGGGACTTTGTTTTAGAATTATAAGTTGTATATAAATTCATTTACTCTTAACCTGCAGCTCCTGCATATAGTGGAATAAAAATGTGGAACAAATCTCAAAACCATAAAAAAGCCCAGGATTACTGTTCTAGTAGACACAGGTGAGACCCATCAGACTGTGACCCCTTGTCACCATTTGGGCCTGGAATTGGACTCTGATGGTTTAACTTTCAGCCAAACAATAGCAGTCCTAGAGCTGAAGAATTACACCAGGTATGCACACTCCTTAGAACAATCAACCATAGGAGATAAGAAGGGCAGTGTTTGCACAGGGCAATAACTCAGTGGGCAAGATTGCCTAGGAGAGAAGGACCCAGGAAAAGGGAATAACAGAGAGGAAGTGGGAAGAGACCTGTTGCATTGTGGGGATTGCAATTAATATCACGAAACAAAATGTGTTTGATCTCTTGAATAGAACACGAATGCTCTGTAAATTGTCACCCAAATCACAATAAAAACTTAAACACAACCAGCCATTTGTGGAATATCTGTAATAGCAGTACTAATTAAGAAAGATAGTATTATTTTTTCTTCTATATGTTCACACAAAATTTTATTTCATACTGAAAAAGTATCTGGTATCTGCTCCTCTGAATGATATTTAAACATTACTATTTATTTTTACTGATGTCTCCCTTTCACTGTGTTTTCTAATTCCAAATTTGAAAGTTATCTTTTAAATAGTATCACTTTGTAATGTGCTCCAAATAAATGTGACTATTACATCCAATTTTCTAATGCTAGGCAATAACCAGTGGGTACAAATATAAAAATTACTTCAAATAGAAGGATATGACTTTAAAAATGTGTAATTATGCTTAGACATTCATGTCGAATTACTGATACTTTCTAGGAAAGGAACTTTTTTTTAGAGTTATAAGTTGTATATAAGTTAATTTACTTATAACCTGCAGCTTTATTACAATATTTAAAGTTTATATTATGTAAAATAATTATGTAAAATGAACAAGTAATACTTACTTTGAGAATATAATATTTGGTTTTTGCCAAATTCCCATAGCCCCACTGATAACAAACTATTAGCTATTTTATGCTAACACTGAAAACTGTAGGCACAAGGCAAAGTCTGAAAGAAATATAGCTTTGATAACTGCAGATTGTTAGTAAGCCTTCCATCTTGATGTCATGCGCTTCTTCACATTGTCCAACTTCTCAGATAATTTGTTAATCATACAGACTGAATAAGAGTGGTGAAATGATGTAATCTTGATGCACACCTTTCCTGATTTTAAATCATGCAGTATCACCTTGTTCTGTTGAATCAACTTCCTGTTGGTACAGATTCCACATGAGCACAATGAAATGTTCTGGAATTCCCATTCTTTGCAATGTTACCCATAATTTATTATGGTCCACACAGTCAAATGCCTTTGCAGTGTCATTGAAAAACAGGTAAATAGCTTACTGGTATTCTTTGCTTTCAGCCAAGATCCATCTGACAGCAGCAATGCTATTCTTTGTTTCACGTTCTTTTCTGAATACAGCTTGAATTTCTTTCTGACCATTCTCTGTCGATTTTGTTCATGGAATCCTTCAATATTTCAACAGATTTTTAAGTATCTTTAGCAAACTTTTATTTACATGTGATATTAATGCTATTTCTAGACAATTTCTACATCCATTTGATCACATTTTTTTTGGAACATGCACAAATATGGATCCCTTCCTGTCATGTGGCTAGATCTTCTAAACTTTGCATACATTTGTTGAAACATTACAATTGGTATTCCATCAATTCTTGAAGACTTGTATTTTATCAATGCCTTTAGGGCAGCTTGGACTTCTTCCTTCAATACCACTAGTTCTTGATCATATACTATGTACTGAAATGGTTAAACATTGACAAGTTCTTTTTGGTACAGTGACTCTGTGTATTCCATCCATCTTCTTTTGGTGCTTCCTGCATTTCCCAATATTTTCCACATGGAATCCTTCAATATTGTAACTCGTGACTTTTTTTCTTCAGCTCTTTCAGCTTGAGAAATGTTGTGTTCTTTCCTTTTGGTTTTCTAATACCAGGTCTTTGCACATTTCATTATACTACTTTGCTTGTCATCTCAAGCTCTCCTTTGACAACTTCTGTTCAACTCTTTTACTTCATCATTTCTTCCATTCACTCTAGCAACTTTACATTCAAGAGCAAGTACCTGACATTCATTGGTCTGTTATTTCTTTCCTTTTTTTTAATGATGTTTTGTTTTCTTCAGGTGTTATAGACTTGCGTATAACTCACAAGTTCTGTAACACTTCAATCATTACTGTTCAACACATCAAATCTATTTTTGAGGTGGTTTCTAAATTAAGGTGAGATATAAAAAAGGTCATACTTTGACTCTCATGCACTTGTTTTAATTTTATTCAGCTTCAAATTGAACTTGCATAGCAGCAATTGATTTTCCACAGTTAGCACCTAGCCTTTTTCTAATTTAAAATGCTGAGTTTCTCCATTATCTCTTTTCAAAGATGTAGTCAATTTGATGGCTATGTATTCCTTTTGGTAAGGTTCACATATAAACAACATATTTATGTTGTTGAAATATGTATTTTCAATGAATAAGTTGTTGGTCTTGCAAAATTCAATCATGCAGTCTCCTACATGGTTTCTATCACAGAGGCCATATAATCCAATTACCTATCCTTCTTTCCAACTTTTTCATTTTAATCAGTAATTATCAATGCTTCTTCACTGCATATATGATTAATTTCAGAATGCTTAAGTTGGTAAAAACCTTCAATTTCTTCACCCTTGTCATTAGTGGTTGGTGTGTAAATTTGAATAATAGTAGTGTTAATTGGTCTTCCTTGCAGATATATGTGTATTATCCTATCACTGACAGCATTATACTTTAGGATAGATCTTGAAATAGTCTTTTTGATGATGAATGTGATGCCTTTCTTAAATTCCCATCATAATAGTCCATAGGTTTGCCTGATTCAAAATGGCCAATACCCGTCCCTTACAGTCCACTAATGCCTGGGATATTGAATTTTATTATTTCTTTTTTTTTTTTTTTAATGACATTCATTTTCCTAGATTCATACTTAATACATTTCATGTTCATATTGCAAATGGAAGGAGCTCTAGTGGCATAGTGGTTAAACATAGTGGCTACCAAACAAAAACATCAGTAGTTCAAACTCACCAGCCCATTTGTGGGAGGAAGATGAGTCAGTCTGTTTCCATAAAGATTTACAGCCTTGAAAACCCTATGTGGCTGTTCTACTTTGTCTTATAGGTCCTCTATGAGTCAGAAGTAACTTGGCAGTGGTATCATTAATGGATATTTGCAGCTGTTTCTTTTTGAGTTGTGCCACACCAAAAAATGAAGGTCCCAAAAGCTTTACTCCATCTAAGTCATGAAGGTTGACTCTATTTTGGAGAGGCAGCTCTTGCCCCGTAGTATTTTGAGTACTTTCTCACTTGAGGGACTCATCTTACACCAGAATTATCAGACAACTTTCTGTTGAAATTTGTAAGGTTTTCACTGACAATTTTTTAAAAAATAAGATTGCCAGTTCCTTCTTCCCAGTCTGTCTTGTCTGGAAGCTCTGCTGAAGCCTATCTATAATGAGTGAACCTGATAGTATTTGAAATACCAGTGACACAGCTTTCAGCATCACAGCAACAGGCAGGAGAAGAGAGGAGAGAGCAGAATAACCGAGGGGCTCACCTAAGGAAAATCTTCTCAGAGGAGGTGCTATTTAAGCTGAAATACGAAGTATGAGAATTTAACATGCAAAGCGCAAGAGACAGAGCTGCCCTGGGAATGGGGCAAGACCAGGTTTTAAAGACGTAAAGGTGTGGAAAGAGCTAGTGTCAGGGAGAAATTTCAGACCAGTAGATCCTGTGGCTAGTTAAGTACAAGCAAAGAAAAGGACAAAGATGATGTTAGGGAGGACAGGAGACTAGATTGTGCACATCTAATTCCTAAAAAGAAAATTAAAAAAAAAAATAAAAAAGATAATTTTAGAAACAGATGTATTTGTCCAATTTTTTTTTCCTGCAACAACAAAACTTTAACTCTCAGTAATTTATGTGCCATACTTTCAACAACAACAACAGTAAAAAGGAAATGGTTTAAATCCCTTCAAAGTCAAGCTTTTACATTGACATCTGAATGAAGAAAATGAAGCACTTTCCCCAAATCTACATTCTACACATTCAGTCCATTGGCTCATCAGGGACCATTTAAAGAACAATTTCCCAACAAAAGGCTGCTTCATAGCAAGAAAAATCATTGCAAGAAATTTCTCTTAATATTCCTAATTTCAGTTTCTTTAAAATTCTCTTAAGTTAAAAAAAAAAGAGAGAGAAAAAAAAATTACCTGACACTGAAAGCAGCAGAGATAAAGTCAGTTCATCTGACTGTGTATGATACACAGAATGTTCCTCCCAGATGTATGGGAATAAAATGAGGAAGCATATGAAGTGAATTAAAATGCATGTCACCTAGTGGCTTCCGGGAAGAGGGCAGTCTTTAAGACCCAGCGATAGTATTTGTCTGGAGAGGAAATGTTGCTTTTTGACAGATGAGAGAAATCCCCTTAGTGCTGGCTGTGGGAAGAGAGAAGTGAAGTCAGTCACCTGGTGGTGAAGGCCAGTAAAACAGCAAAGCGGGAGGAAAAATTTTCTCTCCTCTCTGAATCTTTCCTTCTCTTCTCTCTGTAGGATCTCCATCTCCTATTCTCTCAACTCTTTTAGCATAACCTTCAAAGGAGAACGTTCCCTTCAGACTTTATTATCTTCTTTTCCCCACTGAGAATACCTCTTAGCTGCAAGACATTTTTTTAAGTCTATGCAGGACTTCGGGGATTTGGTTATCTTGCTAGGGAAATTGATCATTGCTAATGTCTGGGACTCATAGTGTGCTAAATTAGCTACCAGAGTAAGCCTGACGGAGGAGGGCTTTTATCATATACTCTCCTCTTCACTTTGAACACATTTGCTTGCAATTTGCCGCATGATGCTGTCCAGGGAAGCAGCTTTTTTTCTTGGGATGCAGCAATTCTCTGGTTTCTAAGCTTATTGCAGAAGAAGAAATAATCTTAAATAGAGTGGATTTTTTTTCCCCTGCCTCGTTCGACTGAGCCGTGTTGCACCGCGGTAAACATCACCTGTCACTAAATCTTTGAGGAAGTAAAACAAAGTGAATTGTAATTATTATTTATTTATTTTTATTATTTTTAACCGGTGGAGGCGGCGTGATCACGGAGAATGAGACTGAGAGAAGCCGCCAGTGCTTGGAGGAGGATAAAGCTGAGTTTAGGCTGGAAACTAAAAGACTAGACTGTTTTGGGGTCCAACTTGCCCGGTTCCTCTCCACTTCCTTTAGTTTCGCTCCATGGACAGATCAACAAACCTGGACATTGAGGAGCTCAAGGTACGTGGTCCTCCGGACGTCTTTCCTTCCTTTCTCGCTCTCTCTCGCTCGCTCTTTTTTCGCTGCCCCTTCCTTGCGCCGCTAGAATAGTTGGTGGCCCCGTGGGACAGCGAGTGGGCACCTGGGGTGAAGTGCACCCGGGCACAGGGCCGAGGACATGGAGGGCGGCTTTCTGGAGACCCGTTCGCACTCGGACTGGGCTTCCTTCCCTGCCTGCTGTTCCTGACAAGTCACCCTGTCCTCCTCCTCGTCAGTTACATCAGCACTTTGGGTACAAGACAGGGCGTCAATCTTGCCCGGGGACCCGGCGGCAGTACCACAACCTCTGTCCCCTTCCTTCTGGTTTCCCAGCAAAGTTGCCCAAGATGCGCGGCCACTTTGCCTCCTGTCCCCCTCCCCGAACCCGCTTCTTCCCAGCCCCGCACCGGGCAGCCTATTTCCGCTCGCAGATTCGCGTTACAGCTGCGTCTGGCAGAGGTGGCGACGGCTGGTTTTCATTCCAGCCTTAATGAGACCCTTTTCTCGCAGGAGCATAGACACGGTTTCACCCACAGTTGCATTGTCTGGTCGCGAAATGGTGTTTGACTGGGACCGCGGTAATGAGGGCACTGAGTGAGGATTCCCCGTCGGCAGGGCGACTCCTGCCCGCTGACGTGCCTGCTCAGCGCACACGCAGGGGAGGCGGTCGGAGGAAGTAGGCAGGGGGCGGGGGCCTGGTCTGGGGCCGGAGGGGGCAACGGGGCGGCGACCAGGAGGCTCCGGCACCGCTCCCCCGCCGTGGGGGCCGGGCGCTGGGTTTGTGCGACCCGCCCCGAGACCCAGCCGACGGGTCTGCTCTGCCCAGAACCACGCGGCGCCCTCTCTCTCTGCCTTACAGGACCGCCTAGGTTTACGATTTGTCCCTCTGCCTAGGGAACCGCTGCCTGCAATGCCCGCTTAAAAAACAAAACAACAAACCTTTGAAAAATCAACAAGCCACAAAAATAATTTAAAAGTCCCGCTCATTGTAAACGAAAAAGCCAGAAAGGGGGCGATGCTGCGAGCATCCTTCCTTTTATGCTGTACTGTTCCTTATCTTTAGGTATTTTTTATACTCTACTAACTTGCTTCAGAGGTTACTTTTGTCATCACAGATTCAGAAGTGGAGTATCAAAATGGACTCTTTCCTAGGGTGAGGACTTTTTAGACATGCCCACTCACTGGGGGAAACTTCATTAACTCTGGGGAAATGTCAGGGAAATGGGTTTGCTTGAAAAGCTGAGTGGGCTTTGGTAATCTGTAGAGGACAAAAGACTGTCTGCAGCTCTGGCCACTGAGCATGCCCAGCTCAGGAGCCCAGTTCTAAAGGGCAGACCCCAGTTCTCCTGATGTTGAACTTTGCAGTAGTAGGAGAGGCAGCTGTGTGGCTCCTTGTAGTGTGGACCATGCCACCAAGTATAGGTGGAAGCAGGTGTAGGGAAGATGGTCACAAGACCTTGGACACTCCCTCATCTAAGACACTGGGTTTTTTGGAGGAAATGAAGTATGGAAGAGACAGATTCGGTGCTCCAGTTAAAGTTGGCGAATATGAACTTTGTTTTGGCCAAGGTCATAGTTGGCAGATCTGGTGGTCTCTTGTTATCCCTGTACTCTCCAAAAAATAGGACACATTGTGTTTGGAAAGGTTCCTTGCTGCCTTTTCCCAAGTACCCTATAGACTTGGAAGACGATGTAAAGGGGGGAACATGGACAACCTTTGTGACCTGTATTTATGCAGAGGTGAAGTAGTCAGATTTTTTAGGAACAGCGACCTGAAACCCAGGGTTTGACACAAAGGAAGGCTTTTGCTTACAGGAAGTGGAAGAAAATGATGATTTGGGATGATCATTTCTCCTGACACCCCATTAGTTGCCCAATAGCCTATCACCCCCAATACTGAACCCTGACATCTCCTTTGCCAGCAAATAAGTACAAGGAACCTCTGTCTGGTTTTACTAGAAGATCCCAGAAAACCTCAAGACCACTACCCAATTGAGAGATTCTCATAGCCCTCTGGAGTGTGTTGGACTTTGTGGAGGGGCAGCAAAGGGTAGAGGACTGGAAGAGCTTGGGTATGAGGGAATTTAAATGTGAGGTTCTGCTGAGGTTGCTGAGAAATTCTGTTACCAGCAAATTTGTGTTGAGAGTCAAAACTAGTCAAAAAGAGGAAATGTAGTCAAGTCTCATTCAAAAATGTTGAGATCTTCCAGTGTGAGAAAACATTATTATTGTTAGTGTTGACTATACTAGTAGATACTTATGTTTTGGAATACTTAGACTTTGTACAGAGGAGTGCACTGCATGTGGAGTTACATGTCTGGATTTTTTCTTAATAGCAGCAGACTCCTTTGATTTGGGTTCTCTTTTCTTTTAAGTTACTCCCTGATGGCTCATTGCAGAAGAACCCCCTTGGAGGTGGAGAGAGGAAAAAAAATTAGTTTGGGGCATTATTTCCTTGTTGAATTTTCTTCCTATAATCCAACTATATTTACATGAAGATACTTTTACATAAATTTTAGTCTTCATGAGGCTTTAAATACATGAAAATTGAAAAAAAAAAGTTTACTTGGATTTGATAATTTGATAAATAAGTATGCTTATTATTATTATTAAGAATATTGCTTAGGTTAGTATTAGATGATTATTGTCATTATTAGGTGAAGTGCAAAACTTAGATTTTAAGAGAGAAGACTGTACTAATGCTTTATTTTTGTTTTTGGTAAACTGTTTTCCCTTATGAGATTTTAAGAAGGATATATTTTTTGCTAGGCTGTGTCTGTGGACATTGATTTTTTATTTCCTGTACTGTAAATAGTGTTGTCTTTTACAAGTTTTTAAAGTAACGATAAGCCTCAATAATTAAGTGTTAAGCCATGGTCATTATCATGAAACTAGATGCAATATGCATATTAAAAGATTTATTAGTGGAGAAGTAAAATAGAGTGTGTAAAACTTGCTAATGAAGGCAAGCATGTTTCATCTTCTATTCTGCACACAAATTCATGATGAAAGAGATCAGTGTTGAAAAGGGAGAGGATTCTCATCCAGAGAATTTTGTTCTCTGTTCTTTTTCCCTTTGATCTCTATCTGTTTCTTTCTCCAAAGAATGTATAAACTTCACTGTGGATTTTGCCCTGGTGTTTGTAATAAGGAAGAAACAACATCAAACAGCCCAAAATATGAGTTGTTGGTTTGGTAATATGGATGTTAATGAATATTGATATTAGAGAAAGCACTCTTTATCCTGGAATATCCTGGAGTTATAGAATACTATGCACCTTTTTGTAGTTGAGGTTTAAAATAATGACTTTCACTTTTATTTTAGTTCTGTATTTTCCTTCCTTAAAACAACTGATCTTAGATTCTGGAACAGAGAGTGCTACTGATTTTTATTGCTGACACTTGGAAATTTTCTTTGTGTAGGGTTTATTCACAGAAGACATTGAGGCTAAATAATTGTTGTGACTTAAGTGATGTGTGTTATTTTGGCAGTTTTTTACTCAGCTTTTGAAATATGTTACCTGATGCCCTTGTGTTAACAATCAAGAAATTATGCTTTTAGATTCTAACAGTATATTTGTGGTTAATTTCAATGGGCTTTGAGATCAAAAACTTAAAACACATCAAGTATAATATAAATATTGTAGTGATACCAGATCTCAACTTTTTAAAAATCACAATCGTACCTTTAATAGCTAGAAATAAAAATGAACTTTTTTCACTACTTGCATAACAAACAGTGGTTCTGAAATACCTTCGTTATACTTTATAAGGGCCCAAAATTATAAATCTTACGTTTAATCTTGGGGCACACAAGCAATTTTTCAGTAAGTATATCTCTATCTATTTGCATTAGTTAAAGGTAGTCCATTCATCATTGCTTAATTTTGTCTCTTTAATCAAAATTTCATCTGCTAAAACTTGAAATTTTCCCTAGATAAGTGAGGAAAAAGCTTTACTGAACAATACATTTAGGTCTTTAAGAAGGGATTGCATAGATAAGAAATGATAAACAAGCACACACACAAAAAAGTGTTTTTTAAATAAATGATTGAATCAAGAATGCTGAGTCTTAAGTCTTATAGTATACTTTTCTACAATTTCTATCAAATGAAAGGGTTGGTGCTTAGGGGAGTTCTAAAAAAGATTTACTTTTTTGTTTCATCAATAAGACACTCAGCCCAGGAAAGTCAAAGTCAGGCTTGCTGCAGTGTAGGAGGCTTTGCGATGAGTCTAAGTATGTGGTACTTTTTTTTATGTTAGTCATTCCATAGTGAAAAATAGTACTCTCTAACAAGTGTCATATTTTTAGCACTCCGCTTTATATATTTATTTCTTGGCTTAGAATAAGGAAACATTACCTGTGAATACTGAATTATTTGACTTCTTTCACATCTAAAGAAATCATAACTTCACCCAGTTCTTCTTCCAATTCCCTTCTATCGCAGGGGCTATTCATAAAGATTAATTAATGTTCAATCTTGATTTTATTTTGAATTAAGAAAACTGACGTGTTTAATTGAAGTTGAAATAAGTTTCAAGTAATAATAGTAAAATATTATTTCCTTATATATTTAGGATGAATGTGGGAATATATTTGCTTTGAGAGGAAAGACAATTAAGGAAAGTTCATGAGGGAAGTTGTGCTGATTACTTTGTTTTAGAAATCCTCAGCGGTCTACTGTCATTACTACGCATGTACTCAATCCTATATACCAACTATTACAGCTTTGCTGATCTCCAGACTTTACCAATTGAAAATACATCAAATCTGGAAGGTCCAGTGACAAAGAATATTTCAAGATTTATGGACTCAAAATTGTAGCTACATAAGATGGCTTAATGCTGTAAGACTATAAATCAGCATGTGTCTTTCGGGGCATTCCTTTTATAGACTATTTAGTGTGTTGTTTCTCATACTGCCTTGGAAGTTCAGCTAAAATACAATCTGGCATAGTTTAGAACTGTAGTTACTAAGGAAAATGACCATTTACTTTGGTTCACATCTGTGGCTTTTTTGAGTATGTGCATATAAGTTGGAAACTGTATAAATGATAAGTGATTACATTTCAAAATAAAATTTTATTTGTCTAATTGTCAAGAATTGTGCTTGATTTGGGAGAAAATTTCTTGCTGCTAAAATCCTGTCGCTAAAAGTATGCTATCTCACTTTATATATAAGTGTATGTAGATTTTAATGTACTAAGTTTTGTTTTAGTCAAAATCTCTTTTTCCTGGCAAATATGTAGAAACATGGAGTGATCTTAGATTCTCTGAAACTGATTAGGAACTTCTAGGCCAGCCACAGAATGAACAGATTTAAGGGTTATCATCTTTCCAAGAGAATTACAAAGCCTCATCTATTATATATTATAAACTTCACCAAAAGCCTTGAGAGTTTTTCCATGTTTCTGTACAATATTTTTGTAGATTTACTAAAAAATATTGTAAACCCCAATCAGAATTTAAAAAGGACAATTATACTTCTTTGCTGGTATTAAGCAGGTTATCTGGAGAATTCTATTCTAAGTTGGTCTCAACAACCTTGAAAAATACCTAGGACTTCAGCATTCCAGCCAGAAAGGCCATAATTGCTGTGGCAATGTCCATCAGTAAAATGAGGGTTGAAGCTTCAGACTTATATGTTAATTGAAGCAGTCACTCTATACCAAAATGTAGTTCAGAAACGGTTAGAATTCAAAGGCACCCAAAAGTACTAAAGCTCTCACTCCAAATATAACAATTTCTTGCTTTCAGAGATTAATTTCTGTGGTGGAAAGGGCTCTGATGTAGTGGTAGTACTACTTACAGGATGTTGTTCAAACTCTAGCTTGCTACCTACCAGCAGAGTACCTTAGGTATGTTCCTTGATCCCTCTTTGCCTCAGATTTCTCAGTTGATTGTGGTGGGAATTGAAATTGATTAGTGGGTTTTATTATAATTGTTTTTAGCTGTGGCTGAAGAATTTGTTCAAACATATCTTCTAAACAACCTCAAAGTCTAATAATGATAAAAGAGAAGCAGCTCAATTTAAGAAGGGTTGAGCAACCTGTCCTATTCTCTTCTATTTTGATTTCTGCATTCAACCCGGGACATTGCCTAAAACTATAATACTGAGAAACACAAGACACAAACCTCAGGACCAGCTTATCTCAATATATCTTCTAGGCCTGAAAGCCTGGCTCCAAGGACTTTTTGATAATTATATTTTTGGGTGATCTAACAAGTTAGAGATGGTATAGTTCTATTTGTTTCATGTACTTCCTTACTTGAAAATCACAACAGGTATGTGTGCTATTTATTATCTTCTCATTTTATGCATATCAGAATAAGAACTCAGAGATTCAGAGAAATGTCTAGGATCACAGTATTAATGAATAATGGAGTTAAAACTCAAATCTCTGTCCTCTAGTTCCAAATTTGTGCTCTTATCTATAGGTCAAAATTCAAAGAAATAAAGAAAAGAACTTCTGATGATGAAGTTTCTCGCTGAATTTTTTTTTCAAAGAAAAGTGATGATTTTTGAGCTACAGTAAGTTTATTGCTGAGTAATTGTCCACATTAGTAACAAATGTGAATATAAGTTAGATAATGATAACTTGTGGGTTAGTAATTGAAGCATTACATGCCTCTAGCAAAGATGAATATAGTAGGCTCTTGACTTTCAAAAATTTAAGGTTTCCATTTTTAACCACTTAGGAGCAACATAGAATGTTCCTGGTTTCTGGCTGTTAATAATTCTGCTGAAGCAGGGACAATGCACATATGCTTGAATGAGGTACTAGCAATGTCAGCTTGGCCACCACCCAGGATCCCAAGCTCGAAAGAGCTTTGTTGTTTTCTCTTCTCCTTATCACTTAAGCAGTCACTTGGGTGAAATGACAAGATCCGTGTTTCTTTGAAGAAAATGGTCTCCAAAAGAAGGCAAAATCTAGTTCTGATGATAAAAGGAAAAAGATCTAAGAAAATGATGGTTCTTAGGGAGAAAACACACTTTATCAGATAAACCACATACTCTAGAGAAATTCATAAATGTATGGCTTGCAAAGTTTTTGAAAAGCATTCCTCAAAAGAAGAATTTGCAATATTTACCTCTTATGAATATAAAGGAAATGTCCCTCAAAAATAATACTTATTTGTACATCTTCGTCTGTGATTTCAGATGTGAATAAAATTTGGATAAAATGAAAAAAATCACATCAAGATTCAAAATCACATTTATGCTACAATTACTTTATTTTGTAATTCTTAAAGACTGGCATTGAGATTGAAGTCTTTATGGATTAAACCATAAGGTCTTCCTCTCCAAATTTCTGGGATATCATTAAAGCTAAGAATTAGATTTAGTATCAGCATAGTCATACAGTTTTGCTTTTTAAAACTAAAACTAAAGATCCTTCACTCTGGAATATTAATTCCATAAGTTTAAGTGAAAATTCTATCCTAACGAAATCCAAATTATTTACAATGAAAAGAGATGCAGAACAATCAGGACGACTAGTAGAGTTGGTCAAACTACATGGAGTTTAATGTTTAAAGCCTGATACAAATTTATGAATCTGTTTTTCCAGTACCTTAAATTCATCATTTCTGTTAGGTTTTATTTATAAAAATCAACTCACAATAATTTGACCCAAGGTAAATGCTTAAGTACATTAGTTAAAAAAAATGCATAATGTGCCCATATTTCTTTAGGATTTCTAGAAAAATGCATATTATCTACCTAAGATAAAAGAGCCTTTGATTCTTTCTTGGGTAGAAATAGCCAATTCATCTGCCATGAGCAAGAGTATTTTTGTGAAACACAATATAATAAATCAATGTCATGAAAGGGAAAACACTGTTATCACTGTGATTCCAAAAGTCTATACTTACTCAGAATACATGAAAGTTTTCAAAATTTACCTCAAAAGGAGAAGCTAACTAATGCAAGAAAAGAACTTGTTTGCCCAAAGATTTATTGAATTATATTCTAGGTTTCCACCTCCCACTCAACATAAGACACATGGGAGAGAAGTTCTATCTAGTCTCAGAACCAGTCTCAGAACCAGGAATAGTTGTACTTTGCCTGAGCATACTTAATATTTATGTTTATGAATCTTTTTCATCATAAAACTGACACTATTTCCCTTTTAGTTGCTAAAAAGCTTTGAAGCTTATTTGGGGTCCATCTTTAACAAGTATACTTGTTTCCAAACCTAATCCCAGGCCTCAAGATATTTCCCCCTGTTCTTAAATACTTTCTGATATGAGTGGTTATAAATAACTGCATACATACTTAAAAATGATTAAAGCCTCTCTCAGAGAATCTAAATTATTTTCTTCATGTATCAGTGGAAACGCTTCAATATTTGACATATCTTCTGAACAGCTTATAACTCTCTATGCAGTATCTTTAATTTGTCTGGGTCTGCAAAGTTTAGGAAGTTGAATTATCCTGCTGTGTGTAGCCACTTGTCATGCCGTGTGCGTGACTTCCATTGCATATAATAGCTGCATAATTTGTGAACCTGTTTGCCACAAAATGAAACCCACTGCACTCCAAGTAAAAGATTGATATTTAGCAATTTGTCTATTAGAAACTTTACTGGTTCTAAGATATTCTCTCATTAATCATTTGGTATTTTATTATTATTATTATTATCATAGAACTTGACCTTTGTGAAAAATGATCACCTACATTTCTAAATCTCTTAAATTCTAATGCCTATGTATTTTGTCTGGTTTATGGGCATCATTTTAGGAAAATTCAAAGTAAATTAGATCACCTTGATCATCAATTTGTTTAATTTTCGAATGCATTTTGTAATATCAATGTTTTGATCAGCTGATTGCCTTAGGCAGCAGAGGTAGTGGGATTTTAGATATTTTATTTCATTTATTCAAGTTTCTTAAAGCGTGAGTCATGATTTAAAGAGTGACACCATGCATGATGTTGTGTCTTCATGATAAAGGCCCTCATTATTAAAATATCTTAAAAGCACTTGGTTTAAATATCCTGAGAGAAATTATAAGCCTTAGTAATTATACAATATGAAATATACAATATGCTTATTGGCAAGTGGTGCATGCAATTGAAGATCTTTCACATGCTTCTGCGTTTAATTGCAGTCAAACCTACTTTCCTCTTGTAAACACGAATGTAATGTTATTAGTTTATGTTTATTTATTTCATTAATTCTTAAAATGAAATAGCTCTTAATATATATTAAATAAACCACAAGTGACTTTAAAGTGTTTAACATTTTCAACTACCTATGGTAACTTCTTTTGCAATATTTAGACACACATGAAGTGAACTTCAGAAACTTTTGAAAAGATTAATTATAATTAAGGGCACATCAAAACATTTATAAGTGATAATATACTATTTCAAATGATTAAAAGTTGTTGTTGTTAGGTGCTGTTGAGTCAGCTCTGACTCACAGCCACCCTGTGTGCAACAGAATGAAACACTACCCGGTCCCACACCAGCCTCATGATCCCTGCCATGCCTGAGCCCATCATAGCTGCCATTCTGTCAAACTGTCTCGTTGAGGGCCTTCCTCTTTTTGGCTGACTCTCCAGTTTACCAAGCATGATATCCTCGACCAGGGAACGGACCCTTCTGACAACCTGACCAAAGCAGGTAGGATGAAGTCTGGCCATTCTTGCTTCCGAGGAGCAGTCCAGCTATACTTCTTCAAGGACAGATTTGTTCTTCTGACAGTCCATGGAGTTTCAGTATTCTTTGCCAGCACTACAACTCAAAAGCATCAACTCTTCTTCATCTTCCTTATTCATTGTGCAGCTTTCACATGCGTAAGAGATATTGAAAATACCATGGCTTGGGTTAGGAGCACCTTATTCTTCAAAGAGACATTTTTGCTCTTCAACACTTTAAAGAGGTCTTTTGCAGCAGATTTGCAGTACATCATCTTGATTTCTTGAGTGCTGCTTCCATTGATGTTGATTATGGAACCAAGTAATATGAAATCTTTGACAACTTCAGTCTTTTCTCCACTTATCGTGATGATGCTTATTGGTCCAGTTGTGAGGCTTTTTGTTTTCTTTATGTTGAAATGTAATCCATACTGCAGACTACACTCTTTAATCTTCATCAGTAAGTACTTTAAGGCATCTTCACTTTCAGAAAGGAAGGTTGTGTCATCTGTATATCACAAGTTGTTAATGACTCTTCCTCCAATCTTAATGCCATGTTCTTTTTCATGTAGTACAGCTTCTCAGATTCTTTGCTCAGCATACAGATTGAATATTATGGTGAAAGGATACAACTCTGACATACTCCCTTCCTGACTTTAAACCATGCAGTATCCACTTGTCGTGTTTGAGTGACAGCCTCCTGGTCTATGTATAGGTTGTTCATGAGCACAATTAAGTGTTCCTGAATTCCCATTCTTCTCAATATTATCTATAATTTGTTATGATCCACTGAGTCAAATCCTTTTGTATAGTCTATGAAACACAAGTAAACTTCTTTCTGGTATTCTTAAATTTCAGCCAAGATCTAACTGACATGAACAATGATATTCCTCATTTGACATCCTTTTCTGAATCCAGGTTGCATTTCTGGGACTTCTCTATCAATATCTTGACGCAACCATTTTTGAATTATCTTCAGCAAGATTTTAGTTGTGTGTGATATTAATGATATTGTTTGATGATTTCCACATTCTGTGGGATAACCTTTCTTTGTAATGGATACAAAAGTGGATCTCTTC
Source organism: Orycteropus afer afer (assembly GCF_000298275.1). NCBI lineage: Eukaryota > Metazoa > Chordata > Mammalia > Tubulidentata > Orycteropodidae > Orycteropus > Orycteropus afer. The sequence goes on along the minus strand of NW_006921817.1, from coordinate 5,517,499 downwards.
CAGTCAGTTGGCTAGCTAGATGTCTTCCAAATTTCTTGGCATAGACCAGCAAGTACCTCCAGTGTGGCATCTGTTTGTTGAAACATCTTGGTGGCTATTCCATCAATTCCTGGAGCCTTGTTTTTCACCACATCCTCCAGTAATACTTCAACTTCTTCCTTCAGTACCACTTTTTCTTGATCATATGCCACCTCCTGAAATGGATGAACACTGACCAGTTCTTTTTGATACAGTTACTCTGTGTATTCCTTCCATCTTCTTTTGATGTTTACTGCATCATTCAATATTTTGCCCGTAGAATCTTTCAATATTGCAACTCGAAGCTTGATTATTTTCTTCAGTTCTTTCAGCTTGAGAAATGCTAAGTGTGTTGGTTCTTTTCTTTTGTTTTACTAACTACATGTCTTTATACATTTCATTTGTCTTCTCAAGCTGCTCCTTGGAGACCTCTGTTGAGCTGTTTTATCTTGTCATTTCTTCGATTTGCTTTAGCCACTCTCCATTTAAGAGCAAGTTTCAGAGTCTCTTTGGACATCTATTTTGGATTTTTCTTCCTTTCTTGTCTTTTTAATGACCTTTTGTTTTCCTCATGGATGATGTTCTTGATGTTATCCCACAATTCATTTGGTCTTTGGTCATTGGTGTTTACTCTTTGGGTGGTCTCTAAATTCAGGTAGGTTGTAATTAAGGTCATATTTTGGCTCTCCTGGACTTGTTTTAATTGTCTCCAACATTAACTTGGACTTGCACATGAGCAGTTGATGGTCTGTTCCACAATCAGCTCCTGGTCTTGTTTTGGCTAAAGATATTGAGCTTTTCCATTGTCTCTTTCCACAGATGTAGTCAATCTGGTGAAGTCTGTGTACAACCACCATTTATTTTGTTGAAAAAAAGTATCTGCAGTGAATAAGTCCTTGGTCTTACAAAATTCTATCATTATCTCCAGTGTCATTTCTGTCACCAAGGCCATATTTTCCAACTACTGTTGATTCTTCTTTGTTCCCATCTTTTGTATTCGAGTCACTAGTAATAATCTATACATATTGATTGCATGTTTGGTCAATTTCAGACTGCAGAAGTTGATAAAAATCTTCAGTTTCCTCATCTTTGGCTTTGGAGGTTGGTGCATACATTTGAATAATAATAGTCTTAACTGGTCTTCCTTGTAGATTTATGGATAATATCCTATCCCTGACAGCTTGGTACTTCAAGATACATCTTGAAACATTTTCTGTGACTGTATGCCACACCATTCCTCTTCAATTTGTCATTCCTGGGATAGTAGCTTCTATGATTGTCCGATTCTGAATGCTCCATTTCAGCTCACTAAAGCCCAGGATATCAATCGTTATGTGTTCCATTTCATTTTTGACATCTTCCAATTTTCCTAGATTCATGCTTTGCACATTCCATATTCTCTATATTAACAGATGTTTGCAGCTGTTTCTACCCAATTTGAGTGTGTCACATCACCAAATGGATGTCCTGAAAGCTTTATTCCATCTATGTCATTAAGATTGACTCTACTTTGAGTAGAGTCTACTTTGAGGGAGCTCTGGTGGCATGTTGCCTAAGGCATTTGACTGCTAACCAGAAGGCTGGCAGTTCAAACCCACCAGCCACTCCTTGGAAGGAAGATGGGGCAGTCTACTTCTGTAGTGA
>NW_006921817.1:5504185-5515537 GCF_000298275.1 Orycteropus afer afer | reverse complement strand
TAAGAGCAAGTTTCAGAGTCTCTTTGGACATCTATTTTGGATTTTTCTTCCTTTCTTGTCTTTTTAATGACCTTTTGTTTTCCTCATGGATGATGTTCTTGATGTCAATCAAAATCCTCAGAGCTGAAATTTCTCTCTCTCTCTCTTTTTTTTTTTTTTTTAACCTCTTGTCGTTTTGATGAATTGTATTTGAGTACAAATGAATAAAGAAAACAAGAAGAGAACATCAACTAAAATTTAGGAAAATCACCAATAGTTTAAGGCTTAATTGAAAGAGGTAGAATGATTCTAAGTAAACACAAAACTAAATAGAATAAACATTAGGTTCTCACCTCAATGGAATATTTGGCTTAACTGACAATTTGTCCTTCCCAGTGGTTTAAGTAGTCCAATATTTACTTTTCCAGATCTGTGATTCACTGTAGAATTACTACAGGTATACACTATAGCTCTTCAATATACACTCTTTCGTTCTCTCTCTACCATAATTTCAATGAATGACTCACTTCTCTTTCATTTCTCTGTAATCTCTGTTCATCCATTATTGGATTATTAGCAATAGTTTGGTTTCTTAACTTTTTGATATTGTGTACAATATAGGAACTCCTACCTGTTTGATCTTTCACCCTCATATTATTTTAAAAGCTCCTTTGCGTATGCCTGCTCTCTAAAATTTCTGTTGCCTGAGAATTTGTCATTGATCATCTTCTATTTCTTCTTTCCACATACTTTCTATGTAGTATTATCTACTCACAAGCCTTCTTTTGTTTCTAAGGTGATTTTGCCCAGGTAAGCATACCCATCTGCCATTTCTCACTTGAACTTTATCCCTTCCCTCTAATTTTTAACCATATAATGGGCATCTTTATCTGCATATTTCAGAGTAATCTTATTCTAACAAAAGTGACCACATACTATCCCCCCCCCTCAAATTTATTCTTCCTTCGTGATTCTCTGTCTTGATTAGTACTATCATAATTCACTTAGGAATCCTAGCTGGTGCCCTCAGGATTCTTATCCACTCATCCCTTTTCATCATCCATCTCATTCCACTTGTCAGTAAATTCATCATAACTCATATTCTGTGTCCTCCTTAGAACAACCTTTGTTAAAACCTTAGGTCAAGTTCTCACCTTCTCTGCTCTGAATCTTTGTCAGTGAAAAAGGGGGAGATCCTCAATGAGATGAATTGACACAGTGGCTGCAACAGTGAGCTCAGGAGTAGCAAGGATTTTGAGGATATATAGCAGGGCCAGGCAATGTTTCGTACTGTCATGCATAGGGTCTCTACGGGTTGCAGCTGACTCAATGACAGTCAACAACAATGACAACAATAGTGAGGTAGTTTAGACATGGATACATCAAAGTAGGAATTGGATACCAAAATCTAACTGAAGATGGTTGGTGGTAACACCAAGGGCTAAGTGAGGATCTCATAAGAAAATGGGATTTGCAGAGGGAATTCTAGGAGGCAAGATTTGTCAATGATTCTCCAAATGGAAATTATTACTTTCATATTCTAACTGGCCTCTTTCTGTCCAGCCTATTTTTCAAGCAGTTCACATTCCACACATGTCCAGATTTTCCTTTTAGAATAAATTAATAATATTTGTCACTTACTTGCTTGAATGTCTTTGTTGATTATTATTATTAATTTATTTCCTGTTACTTATTTTCTAATCCATACCTTTCAACATGATATAGGGCTTATTCATTTTCTCTTTCACCTACCTCCAACACACACACACACACATACACTCTCTTTCGTTCTCTCTCTACCATAATTTCAATGAATGACTCACTCCTCTTTCATTTATCTGTAATCTCTGTATGCACTTCTCTGGCACACACCTCTTCTTTGCCTAGAGAACTCCTACTTATTCACCAGTACATATGCCCAGAAAAAGATGGATGTTTCTTCCTTCCTGTTCCTATATACTTTATACATTTAGTTCCATTATGGATTTTGAACTAAATTACATTGTACTCTCAGAACATGGTCTGTATATTACCAGTCTTTTGAATTTTGTTCAGAATTGCTTTAAGGTCCAGTATAAAGGCAATTTTTTTTTTTTTTTTTAATGTTCTGGGTGTCTTTGAAAAGAATGTGCATTTTTGTACTTGCTGGAGACAAAAACTTATATGTGTCCATTAGATTAACTTTACTATACATATATATTTATGATTTCTATTTATATTACCAAAATCCTACTGTTTTGCCAGTTTTATCTATTATATATAGAGATATTTTAAATCTTCTTGTTATGGTGGCAGATTTAATTCCTTTTTCTTGTAGATCTCTCAAATTTCCTTTATTGATTGGATTCTATGTTATCAGGTGCATATATGCTTAAAATTGCTGTATTTTTCTAGTTAATTGGGACCATTATTATTATGGTGTGACTTTCTTTATATCTTTTAATTCTTTCTGTGTTAGAGTTTATTTTGGCTAGTTTTAGTATAACTACCCCAACTTTAATTCATAGAGCTATCTCATTAATCAGCTTTATTTTGGTTAGTTTATTCTGAGATATTTCTTTTATTTTCAACTCTTTGTGTACTTACATTTCAGATTTATCTGTTACAAATACATTTTAAAAATCAGTTTGGATATTTTTTGCCTTTTAATTATTATACTTATTTATATTTATTGCAATTTGAAATATGTTTGTATTTATTTCTACCATGTTGCTTCATGATTTCTGTTTACCTCAAAAATCCTTTCTTTTCTTGATGTCTGAAGTACATATTGTGATGGCAAATTCTCAATTTTTGTGTATTCTGAAGATGTGTTCATTTCATCCTCATTCTTATAAGATTTTTTTTTTTTTATTTTTCATGAGTATACATTACTAGATAATCACATATTTTCTCTTATCATATTGAAAATACTATTTCACTGTCTTCTTGCTTCCAAGGTTGCCAATGATAAATTAAATCTTAATCCATACATAATTTTATAAAATATATTTTCTCTTTAGGTGCTTTGAAAATTTTCTCTTTATTTTTAGTGTCCAGCAATTGACTGTGATGTATCTGTGTATGATTTTCTTCTCACTTATCCATCTTGATATTTTATATGCTTCCTAAGTCATAATAAAGGTGAAAGATGGAATGTTACAGAGTTTCTTTAAGAATTAGCATATTACAGAAAGTTCTCCAGTTATAAAAGACAGCTCTTCCTGTGCCAGTAAGTCTTTTAGTAGAATTTGTTGGTGAGTGCATACAGATGCATATGGTTCTTATTTGCCTTTACTTCAAGGCAAATAACCTTTACTGCAAGGGTCACTATGAGTTGGAATAATTTCCATGGCAGGTTTGTGGTTAGTGCAAGAAAAAGCTCCAAGCCTTTTAATGATTTAAAAACTGCACATGCAGCAAGCAAAGGTGATTGTGATGAAGAATTTGTTGTAAGTAGTTGTTTCAAACTAAGGGCAAATTTACATAACATTAAAGGACAAGTAGGAGTTTTCTGTAACTCTGAAGTTTATAACCCAGAGACTGCCTGTATCTTTTCAACGATGCTTTCTTCTGTCAATAATAATCTATGGTGATTATGCTATAACTTTTTAGATTTGATTTTTTCTTACTCATGTGCTCTGTGCTGACTCTATAGTATTTGAAATATGCAAAATATAAATATATTACAAGTATATCATATTGAGTACTGTGGATTGTGTTTTATATGTCTCATATACAAAATATAACCCATGATAACTCTGACAAATGGTAGGGTAGGAATTTACTAAATCATTGTTATTGATTGATTAATCAAAATTTTATATTGGGAAAAATAGTGTTATTTCTTTGTAGTCTGCTTTTCTTGTTGTTTTAATTTGGCCCAACCCTCAATAAAAACATTAGTCAAATGATGAAATATAGAACCCATTCTCTTTGACTGACAGATAACTACATATCTTTAGCCATTTTATAAGTTTATCACCACCTTGTGGTTATAACACAAGAAGTTCACTTTGGTTCAGGTGGGGGAATATTTTCTTTGTATATCTGGTCAACATTTACACTGATATACACCAAGACATTATAGAATATACATTTCATATCAGAAATATTTTTATTGCACTTTCTATCCTAAGGTTGATTTTGATTTTTCTATTCTCTGTAAAGCTTAGCCTAAGGAGAAATTTCTTTTCAGTTTCCACATCTTTGATAAACAGTTGCAGGGACTAGGGGCAGTAATCCTAGGTCAGCTAAACTTCAGAACAGCTAAACTAGATACCTAGGAGGTTTCTAGGCCTTGAAAGGTATATCTCAAATGTTTGTGAAGTGAAAATGTTCCATGTGGAAGTATTTAAGATTATTTAATCTCCCTACTCACTAAAAAAAAATGTCATGTGTCTGAAAATTCCATCATTTGAATCATTCCTTTAGATTAAGAGGGATTCTCAAACTATGATCTAATGAATTTCTGCTTATGTATAAATAAAAATTGAATATTGATACATAACAACTCTATCTTTCTCTCTCTCTCTCTCTATACCATTCACCTGTCAGTTTGTTGTACTGTAGTGGCTCACATGTTGCTCTGTTGCTCGAAGCTATGCCACTGATATTTCAAATACAGTAGGGTTACTCATGGTGGACAGGTTTTAGCAGAGCTTCCAGACTAAGACAGACTGGAAAGAAGAACTTGGCAATCTAATTTAGAAAAAATTACCCAGTGATAATGTTATGGGTAGCAGGGGAACATTGTCTGATACAGTGCTGGAAGATGAGCCCCTCACATTAGTGCCACAATGGGCTAAAACATAGCTATAGTTGTGAGAATGGCTCAGGATCAGGCAGTGTTTTCATTCTGTTGTACATAGGGGTCAATTCCAACTCATGGTGATCCCAAGGTGTCAGTAGAATTTCCTCATAGGATTTTTTTTTTTTTAAATTAGGTGCAAGTTTACAGAGCAGAGTTTGTTTTACATTCAACATTTCATGTACATTTGGTTTCACTCCCCAATTACCATCCATAACCCTAACCCAGTCTCCTTCCCTCCCTGCCGAGTAACCCCACCCCCCATCTCCCTCATAGTTACGCACTCCTGTATGTCCTGCATTTCCTCCATGAGAATATTGCCCCTCTGGTGCCCCATGATTGATTGCACCAAGGGATGCATCTCCATAGAGCATATGGGTGAGTCACCCTAGGTTGAGTGGTCTGTGTGTTCATCTTCTTTACTATCGGGTTAATAGCCAGCTCCCGGGAGTGAGTTTTATTCCAGGCCCAAAATGTATCCCGGTGCCATAGTATTGGGGTCCTACCAGACTCCATCCAACCAATAATTTTGGTAATTATTGTGTTTTTGGATTTTGTTCAATGTTTTTCCTCCCACTCTATCCAAGATCTCCAGTTTTGACCTTTCCCAAATGGTTAGCATTGGTGGCCAGGCACCATCTAGTTCTTCTGGTCTCAAGGTCCATCATATCCTAGACCTGATTGCTTCCAAATGCTCTTGTTTTTTGCACTCTTCTTCACTTTCAACTATAGGAGACCATTCGGTGCATCTTAGATGGCCGCTTGGAAGCTTAGGAGCTCTGGTAGTGTAGTGCCTAAGGCACTTGACTGCTAACCTGCCATCCACTCCTTGGAAGGAAGGTTGGGCAATCTACTTCCATAGTGATACTGCCTCAGAAACCCAAGGAGGGTTGCTATGAGTTGGGTCTGACTCGATGGTAAATAACAACAGTCGCTACTCACCAATGTAGGATGAGGAACAAGATTTTTATGTATTTTGTTGTGCCAATTGAGTCTGGTGTTCTCCAGTACAATGGTCCTGAGTCGGTAGGTACATGTCTCTCTCTCCCACAGTGTCTGGGTGTCTGTGAGGTATTACTCTGTCTGTCTTCTGTTGTTTCTGTAAGGATTGTGGTTATTTTGTATCACTCCTTTTTGTGCAAGATTAGCCTCAGCTGAATCTATCCTTGGCCAAGAGTATAATCCTGTTCACCTTAAAGATGCTAAGAAGGATTTTAAGGGTATACATCTGTACAGAAGTAGACTGCTTCATTTTCACCTCATTAAGCAAATGGAGGGTTCAAACAACCAACACTTTGGTTGTTGTTGTTGTTGTTAGGTGCTGTTGAGTCATCTCCAAGTTGTAATGACCTATGTATAACACTGCTTGGTCCTGTGCCAGTCTCACAATCCTTGTTATACCTAAGCCCATCATTGCAGACACTGTGTCAATCAATCTTGTTGAGGGCCTTCCCCTATTTTGTTGACCCTCCACTTTCCCAAGCATGATATCCTTCTCCAGGGAATAGTCCCTTCTGACAACATGTCCAAAATAGGTAAGATGAAGTATGGCCATACTCACTTCCAAGGAGCATTCTGCTCCACTTCTTCCAGGAAAGATTTGTTAGTTCTTTGGCAGTTCATGGTACTTTCAGCATTCTTTGCCAACACCGTAATTCAAAAGCATAAACTCTTCTTTGGTCTTCCTTATTCATTATTCAGCTCTCACATACATATGAAGTGACTGAAAATACCATGGCTTGGGTTAGGTGCACCTTAGTCTTCAAGGAGACATCTTTTCTCTTTAGCACTTTAAAAAAGGTCTTTTGTAGCAGATTTGCCCAATGAAATACGCCACCTGATGTCTTAACTGTTGTTTCCATTGGTGTTGGTTGTATAACCAAGTAACATGAAGTCTTTGACAACTGCACACTTTTCTCCATTTATCATGATGCTGCTTATTGATCCAGTTGTGAAAATTTTTGTTTTCTCTATATCGAGTGTAATCCATACTGCAGACTATATAGTCGTCAATCTTTATCAGTAAGTGCTTCAAGTCATCTTCACTTTCAGCAAGCAAAGTTTTGTCATCTGCATATTACAGGTTGTTAATGAGCCTTCCTCCAGTCCAGATGCCACATTCTTCTTCATATAGTTCAGCTTCTTGGATTATTTGCTCAGCATACAAATTAAATAAGTATGATGAAAGCATACAACCTTGATGTACTTCCTTCCTAATATTAAGCCATGCAGTATCCCCTGTTTCTGTTCCAATGATAGCCTCCTCATCTATGTACAGGTTCGTTATGAGTACAATTAAGTGTTCCAAAATTCCCATTCTTCTCAATATTGTCCATAATTTGTTATGATCCACACAATCAAATGCTTTTGCATAATCAATAAAACACAAGTAAACATCTTTCTATTCCTTGCTTTTAGCCAAGATCCATCTGACATCAGCAATGATTTCCCTCATTCCACATCCTCTTATAAATACAGCTTGAATTTCTAGAAGTTCTCTGTCAATATACTGCTGCAATGGTGTCTGAATCATCTTTAGCAAGATTTTACTTGCGTATGACATCAATGATATTGTTCGATCATTTCCACATTCTCTGGGATCACCTTTCTTTGGAATGGGTACAAATATAGATCTCTTCCAATCAGTTGGCCAGGTAGCTGTCTTCCAAATCTCTTGGCATAGCTGAGTGAGTGCCTCCAGCATGGCATTGTTTGTTGAAACATCTCAATGGTATTCCATCAATTCCCGGAGCCTTGTTCTTTACCAGTTCCTTCAGTGCAGCTTTGACTTCTTCCTTCATTACCATTGGCTCTTGACCATATGCCACCTCCTGAAATAGATGAACATTTACCAATTCTTTTTGGTACAGAGACTGTGTATTTCTTCTGTCTTCTTTTGATGTTTCCTGCATCATTCAATATTTTGACCATAGAATCTTTCTAGTGCAACTCAAGGCTTATTTTTTTCCCTCAGTTCTTTCAGCTTGAGAAATGTGTTTCTCTTTTTGTTTTTTAAGTACAGGTCATTACACATTTCATTTTAATAATTGACTTTGTCTTCTCTAGCAGCCCTTTAAAATCTTCTGTTCAGCTCTTTTATCTCTTCATTTCTTCCATTTGCTTTAGCTACTCTCTGTTAAAGGGCAAGTTTCAGAGTCTCTTCTGACATCCATTTTGGTCTTTTCTTCCTTTCCTGCTTTCTTCATGGATGATGTTCTTAATGTCATCCCACAATTCCTCTGGTTTCTGGTCATTGGTGTTCAATGCATCAAATCTATTCTTTAGATGGTCTCTAAATTCAGGAGGGTATAATCAAGGTTAGGAGCTCTGGTAGCATAGTACCAAAGGCATTTGACAGCTAACCAGAAGGCTGGTGGTTCGGATCCACCAGCCATTGCTTGGAAGGAAGTCTGGGCAATCTACTTCTGTAGAGATACCACCTTGGAAACCCAAGGAGGTGTTGCTATGAGTCGGAACTGACTCAATGGCAGTGAGTTTTTTTTTTTTTTTTTTTTGTATAATTGAGGTTATATATTGGCTCTAGTGGACTTCTTTTAATTGTCTTCAACTTCAACTTGCACTTGCATATGAGCAGTTGAAGGCCTGTTCCACAATCAGCTTCTGGCCTTGTTTTGGCTGAAGATTTTGAACTTCTTCATTTCCTCTTTCCACAGATGTAGTCAATCTGATTCCTGTGTACTCCATCTGGCAAACTCCACATGTAGAGACATTGCTTGTGTTGTTGAAGAAATATACTTACAATGAATAAGTCGTTGGTCTTAAAAAATTCTATCATGTGATCTTCAGAGTTATTTCTATCATCAAGGCCATATTTTCCAACTACCAATGATTCTTCTTTGTTTCCAACTTTTCATTCCAATCACCAGTGATAATCAACACATCTTGATTGCATGTTCAGTCAATTTCAGATTACAGAAGTTAATAAAACTCTTCAATTTCCTCATCTTTGGCTTTGGTGGTTGGTGCACAAATTTTAGTTATAGTAGTATTAACTCATCTTCCTTGTAGGTGTATGGATATGATCCTATCACCGATAGCATTGTACTTCAGGATAGATCCTGAAACATTCTTTGTGACAATGAATATCCTGCTATTCCTCTTCAATTTGTCATTTTCAGCATAGTAGATCATATGATTGTCTGATTCAAATGGCCAAAACCTGTCTATTTCAGCTCACTAATGACTAGGATATTGATCTTTGTGTGTTCCATTTCAATTTTGACTACTTCCAATTTTGCTAGATTCGTACTTTGTACATTCCACATTCCAATTATTAATGGATGTTTGTAGCTGTTTTTTCTCCTGTTGAGTTGTGCCACATCAGCAAAGGGCCATCCCATTCCACATCAGCAAGTGGTTAGCAGCCAAATACTTAACCAGAATGCCGTTAGGGATATATATAATTATCATCATCACACGCATGCATACATGAGCACACACATGCACAAAATTTTTGTTAAATTAGTATTTTGGAAGCCATTAAGAACATCATAGCTTATAGAAAATTGACCAGGGAGGCATGATGGGATGTATTTTTTTTTATATCTTAAAAATGTGCCATTTATCTCATAAAAAATGAAAGTATAAAATAAATTTTTGCAAATATTTAAGTCTGTCATAGACAATAACTGGTGAAAGCTAATGCATTACATCATTTTAGAAAAATCATATCTTAAAGTAAATTAATTAATCAGGTTTTTAAACAAACAGTCCTAAATGGTGTTTTTCTATAGGAGGAGATTTTCCATTACAGAAAAGGAAGAAGTTCCTCTCAATTATTCTCTCTCATATCATCATGTTTTATTTTTGTCAAAGTGATAGGTTTCACACTCCAAAATAAGCTTAATAAAAAAATTGTCTTCTTGTTTATTATTTTCTTCAAATAAAATATAAGCTTCTTGAGGATACCAAAACAAAACCTATTACCATCAAGTTGATTCCAACTCATAATGAGACTTTAAGACAGAGTAGAACGGCCCCATAGGGTTTCCAGGGCTGTACATATTTACAGAAGCAGACTGCCTCACCTTTCTCCTATGGAGCAGCTGGTGGGTTTGGATGGTCAGTCTTTTGATTAGCAGCCTAATGCTTTAACCACAGGACCGCCAATCCAAAAAAACACAAACCAAACTGATTACCATTGAGTTGATTCTGACTCATAGCAACCCCCATAGGGTTGCCAAGACTAAATCTTTACAGAAGCAGACTGCCTCACTTTTCTCCCACGGAACAGCTCGTGGGTTTGAACAACTAACCTTTGGGTTAGCAGCCAATTACGTTAACCACAGTGTCAGCAGAGCTCCTATTTCATGATGATAGGGATTGTGGTTTTCTTGTTTGTTCACTGTATTTCTAATATCTAGATGGATGCCTGACACAAGTACTTAGATATTTCATTACATAAAGGAAGGAATGAATACAAATCATTAGAAGGCCATGTATAAAATCCTTTACAGTTATGCAATAGAAAAGGGTATTATACCTGTGTGGTGATTGTTGTTCTGTATCATGGAGTCTATTGTGACTTAAAATGACCCTATTTACACAGATTGAAACACTACTTGGTCCTGCACCATTCTCCCAATCGTTGCTATGTTTGAGCCCAATGTTGCAGCCACTAGTCAAATTATCTCATGGAGGGTCTTCCTCTTTTTTGCTGACTATACTTTAGTATAGACATCAAGCATGATGTCCTTCTCTTTATCAAGCATGGTCAATTGATCATGATATCAACTGATTGAGGCTGATAACATATCCAAAATATGTGAGATGAAATCTCACCATCCTTGCATCTAAGGAACATTCTGTCTGTACTTCTCTCAAGAAAAATCCATTTGTTCTGCTGGTGGTCCATCGTCTATTCAATATTCTTTGTCAATTGTTGTTGTTAGGTGCTGTCAAGTCAATTCTGACTCATGTCAACACTATGTATAACAGACCAGAACACTGTCCTGTCCTGAACCATTCTCACAATCCTTGCTATGCCCGAGCTCATTCTTGCAGCCAATGTCAATCCATTTCATTGAGGATTGTCCCCTTTTTCTCTGACTCTCCACTTCACCAAGTATGATATCCTTATCCAGGAACTGGTGCTTTCTGACCACAGGACCAAAGTAGATGAGACAAAGTCTGGCTGTTTTTGCTTCCAAGGAGCCCTCTGGCTGCACTTCTTCCAGGATATATTTGTTCATTCTTCTTGTAGTCCATGGTATTTTCAATATTCTTCACCAACACCACAATTTAAAGGCATCAATTCTTCTGTCTTCCATATTCATAGTCCAACTTTCACATACATGTGAGGCAATTGAAAATACCATGGCTTGTGTTAGGCATACCTTTGTCTTCAAAATGATATGTTTACTCTTCAACACTATTGCAAAAATGGCAAGGAGGCCACATGTTCTGACCTCCTCTAATCTCACAAGAGGAAGAGAGCAGTAACCCAAGGCCTATTACTGCAAGGCCAAACATGCTGCCTCCCTCCAGCCCTTTCACCAACCGTTCCTCCCAAAGCACCCACCACCTCTCTCCTGGGTTCGATAATTCGCTGCAGTGGCCACACA
>NW_006921817.1:5493169-5503860 GCF_000298275.1 Orycteropus afer afer | reverse complement strand
AGCACCTGAGAGAGAGTGGGCACCTCCCAGAACATTGTTTTGTGCCACTCCCAACAGAAATACTCCAGGTGGACACCTTCAGCAATCAGGAGCTCCTCAGTTGCTCATAGCAAATTCCACCTTGGAGTTTACAAAGACTTATGGGTAGAAAAGCCACACAAAGTAATTTACTACACTGCAACTATAAAAAGGTGTTTTACAGCAATTTGGCTAGTGCAATAGGATGTCTGATTTATTTACTACTACTTCCATAAGTGTTGATTGTGAATTCAAGTAAAATGAAATCTTTGAAAACTTCAGTCTTTCTCCATTTATCATGATGTTGGTTACTGGACCAGTAGTGAGGATTTTTGTTTTCTTTATGTTGAAGTGTAATCCATATTGAAAACTAGTCTTTGATCTTCATCAGTAATTGCTTCATGCCATCTTCACTTTCAGCAAGCAAGGTTGTGTCATCTGTGTATCGTAGTTTGTTACTGATTCTTCCCTCAATCCTGATGTCACATTCCTCTTCATATAGTCAGCTTCTTGGATTATTTGCCTAGCATATCAATTGAATGAGTATGATGAAATGATACAAACCTAATGTGTGCCCTTCCTGATTTTAAGCCATGCAGTATTCCCTTGTTCTGTATGAACCATAGGCTCTTGGTGTATGTACAAGTTCCTCATGAGCACAACACAGAGTGCTCTGGGATTCCCATTCTTTGCAATGTTATCCATAATTTGTTATGATCCATACAGTTGAATGCCTTTGTATAGTCAACAAGACACAGTTAAACCTCTTTCTGGTATTCTTTGTTTTCAGCTAAGATCCATGTAACATCAGCAATGATATCCCTCATTCCACGTCCTCTTCTGAGTCCAGCTTACATTTCTAGACGTTCCTTGTCAATATACTACTGCAACTGTTTTTGAATTATCTTCAGAAAAAATTTTAATTGCATGCAAAATTGATAATATCATTCAATAAATTTCTCATTCTGTTTGATCACCTTTCTTTGGAATGGGCACACATATCAACCTCTTCCATTCAGTTAGTTAAGTAGCTGTCTTTCAAATTTCCTAGCATAGACAAGGTAAGGACCTCCAGAGCTGCATCCATTTGCTGAAATGACTCAATAAGTATTCTGTCAATTCCTGGCACTTCGTTTTTCACCAATTCCTTCATTGCTACTTGGACGACTTCTTTCAGTACCATTGGTTCTTGATCATACGCTACCTACTGAAATAGTTGAACATCAATTCTTTTTGGTACAGTGACTGTATTTCTTCCATTTTATTTTGATGCTTCCCACATCATTAAATATTTTGCCTATAGAATCCTTCAACATTTTAGCTCAAGCCTTGAATTTTTTCTTCAGTTCTTTCAGCTTGAGAAATGCAGAGTGTGTTCTAACTCCAGGTATTTGTGCATTTTATTGTAATATTTTGCTTTGTGTTCTCAAACTGCCCTTTGGAATCTTCGGTTCAGCTTTTTTATTTTGGCATTTCTCACATTACCTTTAGCTATTCTCCATTTAAGAGCAGGTTTTAGAGTCTCTTCTGACATCCATTTTGATCTTTTCTTCCTTTCCTATCTTTTTAATGACCATTTGCTTTCTTCGTATGATGTTCTTGATGTTATCCCACAACTTTTCTTGTTTCTGTTATTGGTGTTCAGTGCATCAAATCTATTCTTCAAATGATTTCTAAATTCAGATGGGATGTAATCCAGGTCATATTTGGGCTCTCATGGACTTGGTTAATTTTTTTGGCTTAACTTGAATTAGCATAGGAACAATCAATGGCCTGTTCCACAGTCAGCTTCTGGACTTGTTTTGACTGATGATATTGAGTTTCTCCATTACCTCTTTCCACGTATGTAGTTGATTTGATTTCTGTGTATTCCATCTGGCGAGGTCCTCATTTATAGTCATCAATCATGTTGTTTTAAAAACATATTTGCAATGAATAATTCATTAGACTTACAAAATTCTGTCATGCAATCTCTAGCGTCTTCTCTATCACCAAGGTCATGTTTTCCATCTTCCATTACTTCTTCATTTCCACTTCACATCCCAATAACCAGCAATAATCAATAACTTGATTCCAGGTTTGGTCAATTTCAGACTGCGGAAGTGGTAAGAATCTTCAATTTCTTCATCTTTTGCTCTAGTGATTGGTGTGTAAATTTGAATATTGGTCATATTAATTGTCTTCCTTGTAGGCATATGGTTATTATCCTATCACTGACAGCACTGTATTTCAAGGTAGATCTTGAAATGTTCAGGAACATTTATTCTTTACTAATGCCAAAATTCAAATACTTGTAGTATGTAGAGAAGAATGAAGGATGGGTAGAAGTGAAATTCTCAAAGTTGATAAAATGCTAGTAGGAGAAATAGACCTAATTCATTATATCACCAAACCAAAATCAAAACCCACTGTCATTGAGTGTTTTCTGACTTGTAGCAATCCTTTATGAAAATAAAACTGCCCCATTGGATTTCCCAGGATGTAAATCTTTATGAGAGTGTACTATCTCATCTTTCTCCCATGGAGCAGCTGGTAGGTTCAAACCACCAACCTTTTGGTTAGCAGCTAGATGCTTTAACCACTGTGCCACCAGAGCCTGTGATATCACTAAAGGTTATACTTATTCTAGAATCTTGACTATTATAGGAGAAAACTCTATCAAAATGTTTGTTCTGTATCACTGGGAATAGATTGCCTTGCCACTAATATTGACACTGGCAACTTTGTTTTGACTTCTTGAGTCTAGTTTCTTAGCCATAGTTAATTGGCTACTCAAGCTGTGCCAATTTGATTCTATCTCACAGGTATATGAATAAAATAACCTGATCTGAACCTATTAGATCCAGTACATCTTTGTATAGCAAATAATTTCTATAAGACCCCCTTTATAATTCTCATACAAAATGCTTTGAAAATATGACCTACTTGAACATAATTTTTAAAATATCATGACCTAATTGCAGTATAAAAAGAAATAAAAAAGGATAATATATTATGATGAGATTCTACGCCTTTCAAAATATAAATACTAAGACACAATCATGTTAAAAGATGTAACTAAGTGGTCAGATACTTGCACTATGCAGGAAATCACAGTGAACACAATAGCTAATGTTCAACAGTGATAGAGATATTTTGTGTGAGCCATTAAAATTCCATGACTAGTGTTCCTGGTGGCACTATGATACTTTTTAAAGTAATGGGTAATTCTTGGTATGTTTTGAACAAAACAAAATGCAACATTTATTTCCATTTATATGAAGGCTGTATTTTAGGAAAATTCATTAATTGTGCAGAAAGTTACTAACTTTTGTACCAAAAATGTTTGAAATGAATTTGTATGGTACTGTTGTGCATGTTTGTCCCACATTACTGGATTTTTAGCATCTCTAGCTTACTTGTACTATATGTCTGCAGGGTATCCCTGAATCATTTTGACAACCAAAAATATTTCCAAAAATTAAAAAAAAAAAAAAAATTACTCTTAGAAGGAAGTATCACTTTTGCTGTCATTTATTGGATTAGCCTATTTCTTAGTGTTATTAGCATTTTAAATGAAAATTTAGAAATTTTAAATTTTTTCAAATTTAGAAGAAATCTTTTAGCCTATCAAGTGCAGTGCAAAGTTGTGAACACTTGCTGCTGAAGAAGAAAGAACAGAGAGGAAAGAATTCCATTATTTTTAGTATCCTTGGTATTTCCAAGGAGTCCTGGTAGCACAGTGGTTAAACACTTGCCTGTTAACCCAAAGGTAGACAGTTAGAACCCACCAGCTGCTCTGCAAGAGAAAGATGTGGTAATCTGTTTTCTTAAAGATTATTGTTGTTGTTACGTGCCATCCAGTCGGACACAACTCATAGTGACTGCTCCTTGGGTTTCCGAGGCATTATTACTGTGGAAGTAGATTGCCCAACCTTCCTTCCAAGGAGTGCCTGTAAAGATTTATAGCCTTGGAAATTTATAGGGTACTTCTGCTCCATAGGTAGCAATGGGTTAGATGATATTTCCTGAAGGTTAATCTTGCTCCCTACTTTCCCCTCCCTAACTAATACACATTAGTTTAGGTACATTTCTCTCATTTTCAATCTAAAAAGTTTGTTCTTTGAAAGAATGATTAGCTAGGAAACTTAGGGACAGTGAGTTTATATTATGGGGGAGAACAACTTGGAAAAGGAAGATGAGAATGGTTGCACAACTTGAAGAATGTATTTAATATCATTGAATTTTAAGTGGTTGAATTGGTGTTTATTCTGTTGTGTGTATTCTCAACAACGACAGAAATAAAATAAATTTTGAAAAAAAAAGTCTGTTCTAATACAGTCCCTCTTTCCCCAAATCCAAGAGAACTTTCGAATTTTCATAAGGACTTCTACTCTTGGAAGAAATAAAATTATTTCAGCAAACTATTACTGTAGTCAGCTGCTGCACTTTGGTTTCCACTCACAGGGGCCCTATATACCATTATGGATTGTGCTCCAAAGAGTTTTCTTTTCTTTTCTTTTTTTTAATTTTTGGATGTAGATCCCCAGGCCTGGAAGCTCTGCTAAAATGTGCTTATCATCATAGCAACATGAAAATCTCTATTAACAGATGGTGATGGCTGCATTTAAAGTGTACTGGTTGGGAATTGAATTTTGGTCTCCCACATGGTAGGGGAGAATTCCATCATTCAACCATCAGTCTCTTCTGTTATACTATGTTGTTGTTTGCTGTCAAGTTGGACCCGACTCATAGCTACCCCTCCTTGAGTTTCCAAGACAGTATCACTATGGAAGTAGATTGCCCAAACTTCCTTCCAAGAAGTGGCTGGTGGGTTTGAACCACCAGCCTTATATTATAACTTCTGTATTGTTTGAATGGAACAAGAGGCACTACATGGTTTAAAATCAAGAAGGGAGTGTGTCAGGGTTGTATCCTTTCCCCACACTTATTCAATCTACATGCTGAGCAAATAATCTGAGGAGCTGAACTATATGAAGAAAAATGTGGCATCAGGATTGGAGGAAGACTCATTAACAACCTGAGATACACAGATGATACAACTTTGCTTGCTGAAAGTGAGGATGACTTGAGGCACTTACTGATGAAGATTGAAGAATATAGTCTGCAGTATGGACTACGTCTCAATATAAAGAAAACAAAAATCCTCACAACTGGACCAATAAGCAGCATCACAATAAATGGAGAAAAGATTGAGATGTCAAAGAATTCATGTTGCTTGGTTCTACAATCGATGCTAATGAAAGCAGCAGTCAAGACATTAGACGACATGTAGCACTGGGCAGGTCAACCATGAAGGAACTGTTTCAAGTGCTGAGGAGCAAGAATGTCTCCTTGAGGACTAAGGTGCTCCTGACACAAGTCATAATATTTTTCAATCACCTCATATGCATGTGAGATCTGGACAATGAATAAGGAAGATCAAAGAAGAGTTGATGCTTTTGAGTTGTGGTGCTGGTGAAGAATGCTGAAAGTACCATGGACTGCTAAAAGAACTAACAGATCTGTCCTGGAGGAAGTGCAGCCGAAATGCTCCTTTGAAATGAGAATGGCCATGACTTTGTCATGTTGTCCGAAGGGACCATTCCCTGGAGAAGGATGTCATGCTTGGTAAGGTGGAGGGTTGACGAAAGAGGGGAAGGCCTTCGACGAGATGGATTGACATGGTGGCTGCGACAATGGCCTCAAGTATAGCAGGAATCATGGACCTGGCATGGGATTGGGGGGTGTTTTGTTCTGCTGTTCATGGGGTTGCTATGAGTTGGAAATGACTTGACAGCACCTAACAACAACAACAACATGTAATTTTCTAAGAGGTTCTATTTTAGTTGCATTGAAATCATCTAGAATCTAGCTCCTTAGCCCTCCAGATGTCTTGGTAATTGTAATCATAATTATCTATTATAGTGGCAGCAAGGTAGAGCTTTATTTGTCCAGTCCTTGGGGCTTTGATATCTCCATGTGCTGCTCTCTTTTTAGGCCTAGTTAGCTAGTGTGTGCATAAGGGAAATTGAGAAATTATTCTTGGAGGATCTATGATCCTTACACTTAATAGATAAAGACTAGGTAACAGGAAGTAACTTGTTGTTTGGTGCTGTCAAATTGGTTCTGACTCAAATAATCAACCTACGCACCACAGAACTAACACTGCCCAGTTCTGTGCAATTCTCACAGTCTTTGCTATGCTTAAGCTCATGCTTGCAGTCACTGTGTCAATCCATCTTGTTGAGGGTCTTCTCCTTTTTCACTGACCCTCTGCTTTACCAAACATGACGTCCTTCTCCAGGGACTAGCCCTTTCTGACAACAAGACCAAACAATGAGAGATGAAGTTTGCCATTCTCTCAAGTAGCTAGTAGGACTTAATTCATGTAAACTTAAATTTCTCTATAGAGTGCTACAACACTGACTTTAGAAATACTCCTTCAGCATTTATTGATTAACTCAAAAGCATCTGGTTTAAGTATGTTATTGTTCTGGTTACGTAGTGCCATTCTAACAGAAATATACCACAAATGGGATGGCCTTAACAAACAGGAGTTTATTCTTACAATTTGGAAGCTTTAAGTCCAAGTTTAAAGTTCCAGGCTCTAGGGGCTGGGTGAAAGCCCCTCAACTTTGGTGTCCAGTTCTGCCTCCTGCTCCCGGCCCACTGGAGGTAGAGGCTTTTCTTCACTCAGACAGCTGCTGGCTGCTGAGGCTGAGAAGCCCCAAGGTTGAGAAGTCAAAAGGCACAGTCCGATGTTACCAAACCACACAGCAGGCAATTAACTTAAGTCCATTGTAAGTCCCAAATTCAACAGAGCATAGCAGGCTGCTGAGCAATGACACAACTACATGCAGGGTCCAAGTGTGCCATAGACTAGAGACAATTCCCAAGGCTTCTCCTTATATACAGGAAGCAGACCACATCCCAAAGGCAGCGACTCAGATGCTTGTGGTAGATCCCACTGTGGAGCTGATTGCCAGTCTCATCATAGGGCATAACTACCACCAGCTGCCCAGCCATTCAATTAGGCCCAGCCAAGTTGACACACAAACATAAGTACCACAATTCCACCTCTTGTCAACAGATCTCCTCCATTGGCTGGCTCTGGTTCCCTAGTTTCTTTAAGTGGTGACCTCAACCCTTGGCCTGGTGGGCCCTTTCCTCTACCTTTTGGGCATGGCAGCCCTGCTCCCTCACTCTTGGGCAGCGGCTATGGCTCCATCCCGCTGGCTCACATGAATGAGCAGCCCCACACTCCAGAACCAAGTTGGTGAAGGCCTGGCTCTTTGAAATCTAGGGGGCTGTGATCATTCCATCCCCAAAGGACATGGTCCTACCTTTTCAGCTGAGGCAGCTCTGCTTCAGTTTCCTTGGTCTCCACTTCTACTGATTAATGTCCGAGGGCAATGCACTCATCCAGGAATCTTCTTGCCCCAAAGGACATTTAGCTTTCTTGCTCTGTGGGCCCACCAACCTGCTACTCCATTTCAAGCCAGTCTCTTCTACCAATTAATGCCTGAAGGCAACCCACTCCACCAGGAAGACACCTAATCAAAGGCATCAAGCTTTCTCTTCCATGGGCTGGTAAGGCTGTCGCTATCTCATACCAGTTCTCTTGGCTCTAGTCCTACTGTCTCTCATGCCAGTCTCTGGACTCTGCTCCTGCCATCTCTCATGCTGTATGCTGGGGTCTCTCTGCCAGGGTCTCAGGTCAAGGATGCATTCCACTCCTGTTTCCACATTTTAGGTATCTGTCAGAGCAGCACCCCACTCTCTCGGTACCAAATTCTGTTCTGGTTACCTAGTGCCACTCTGATAGAAATATACCACAAATGGGATGGCCTTAACAAACAGGAGTTTATTCTTACAATTTGGAGGCTTTAAGTGCTAGTTCAAAGTGCCAGGCTCTAGGGGCTGGGTGAAAGCCCCTCAACCTTGGGGTCAGCTATGCCTCCTGCTCCTGGCCCACTGGAGCTAGAAGCTTTTCTTCACTCAGACAGCTGCTGGCTGCTGACGCTGAGAAGTAAAAAGATTGACCAGTAAAAAGGCACAGTCCCAATGTTACCAAACCATACAGCAGGACATTGACTTTAGTCCCTTTTAAGTTCCAAGGTTGGCAGAGCATAGCAGGTTCCTGAGCAATGACATGGCTACATGCAGGGTCCAAGTGTGCCATAGGCTAGAGACCATTCCCAAGGCTTCTCATTATATACAGGAAGCAGACCACATTTCAAAGGCAGCTACTCAGCTGCTTGTGGTAGATCGCACCATGGAGTTGATTGGAGTCTCATTATGGGGAATAACTACCACCAGCTGCCCAGCCGCTCAACCAGGCCCAGCCAAGTTGACACACAAACATAACTACCACAGTTATTTAGACTGTATTGAGGAGCTCTGGTGACACTGTGGTTAAGACATTGGGCTATTAATCAAAAGGCTGGGGGGTTGAACCTACCAGCCACTTTGCAGGAGAAAAACAAGGCAGTCTCTTTCCCTAAAGATATACAGCCTTGGAAACCCTATGGGTGTTGCTATGAGTAGGGACAATGAGTTCTTTTTATTATTATTATTTTGAGGAAAAAATCATTAGTCCCTATTATTTTGGTTGCTAAGTCTGTGGACAATGACATTCTCTATTATTGATATTTTAAGAGCCATATTTGTTGGTAATAATTCTATCTTGGCACTCTGGTGGCGTAGCGCCTAAGGCATTTGACTGCTAACCAGAAGGCTGGCAGTTCAAACCCACTACCCACTCCTTGGAAAGAAGATTGGACAATCTACTTCTGTAGTGACACCACCTCGGAAACCCAAGGAGGGGTCGCTATGAGTCAGATCCAATTCGATGGCAGTGAATTTTTTTTTGGTTATACTGGTGAAGGTTGGTGGAGTGACACATGATTAGAATGTAAAGAAATTAGTATATTCATCTGGATAAGGTGATAGATGTACGCCATGAGAAGCTGATGAACTGGCTGTGTAGAGAGCACTGACAGACAGATGGCCACTTTAAAATCTCTCCTGGGTATGAGACTTAAGTGTTGGTCTTTGCATGGCTATATGGTAGAACTAAATGTAAGAGCTTGAGTTTAATAATATCGAAAACTCTCCAAAGGCTTTTAACTGCCTAAAGGCAGCTTTTAATTTTAAACACCGAGAAAAGTCAATCAGCCTACACCTAAAAATATGCAATGGAATGTGTTTTGCATACATTAAAACCTAATTTCACATCTCACCAAGTTTAACTACTTTTTTGCTTAACTAGTCTCAGATTCTGGGTATTTTATTTATTTATAATAGAGTACATAGGTTGTTTAAACTTACAGAGACTGCATTAAATAACTCTTCTATTTGTATGCATGCTTTCAGAAATGAAGGAGATTTGGTGGTGCAATGGTTAAAGTGCTCACCTCCTAATAGAAAGGTTGGCAGTTTGAACCCACCAGCTGCTCCATTAGAAAAATATGTGTCAGTCTGCTTCCTTAAAAATTCACGATCTCAGAAGCCCTATGGGGCAATTTTACTCTGTCCCACAGGGTGTCCATGGGTCAGAATCAACTTGACCACAGTGAGTTTGGGTGGATTTTCAGAAATGTTGATACCTTGCGAGATTTTAAAATATAAAGATTTTATATGTATATTTATAAAGAGATTTTGAAATATAAAATCTTTCACTTTTATTAATAAAATAAAAGTTATACACTAAAAAGAAATTTTTTTATCTCAACCCATTGGGGAAATAAAAAACTAATAAAGTATAAAAACCAAATTTTACAAAAATATTCTTATGTAATAAATTGTCTGTATTTCACATATAATTCAATTCATATATACTTATCAAAGTAAAAATAAAATGGCACTGTGTATTTGAACACAGATTTGTATATAGAACTTTTGTTTCATAAGTTTTGTTGCTATGACTTCGCTTAGCTTGAAGACTTTAGGAGAATTTCATCTTTCAGTTATATCAGTAAATAAGCTAGTCTATTTTTCTATACTGATGTCCAAAATACTAAATGGAAAGGGAAATGCCTGAAAATCAGGAAAGTAAAAAGAAAATATTGCTAGGTGTTCTTCTCCACATTTTCAGCATGGGGTTGGAGATTTTGGAGGATCAGAAAGAAGCTTGGTTATAGCTTCACCTGGCTTGGCACAATTTGTCATCACTGAGAGTCCACCCTTCTGGTTATGTGACAAACTGAAACTAACATTGACATTTCCAAAACATTATACTGGTTAGTTCAATTCTTAACCTTACTTTGTGTAGGCTAAAATAAGTAATTTTAATGTTCAGGTTTTTTATCCTACCAATTTCCTAAAGAACATAAACCAATAAGCAAAACATGATGCCCAAAAGACATTGGTAAAGAGAGAATCCATCAGTCTCTCCAAATGATAGTCTCTAGTACTCTTTATCTTTCCTCGTCCTCTTATCCCATGTACAGGTGGAACCCTGGACAATATCTTCCCACAACTTTATTATGAGCCTGTCATGAAAGGAAATAATTCAACATGAGATGAACTTTATTCTCTAAAGATCTTCCCAAATCCTTATATTCTCTGTCTGTAACTTTATTTTCACTACAGCTAGAATACTATATTTTATGCTTTTACTTATTTAAAATACTGGACATTTAGAAGATATGATTCCAGGAACATAAGGTAGTAAGATATTTTCTATAATA
>NW_006921817.1:5487652-5492939 GCF_000298275.1 Orycteropus afer afer | reverse complement strand
CTGCCAGCCACATTGTTTTCCCACAGAACAGCTGGTAGGTTTGAACTATAGAACTTTTCGTTAGCCGACAAGCATATAATCACTAAAACACTAGGGCTCCTTTTCAGTATATACAATCTCCTTTAAATATTTTTGTAATAAAAGAGTACATAACAACTTCCTTTTTTATTGAAACAGAAAATGGCTTTGTTTTCAACTGATCTTCAGGGAATTAAATTAGTGCCCCGGGGGATGGTAGTAGTAATGGATATTGGGGTAGATGGGGCCACATGTGTGATGCTCTGGACCCTGTTCAGCTACATTATTACATGTTCCCTAAACTACTGAGGTACGCTGTTGATGAGGAAAGCTTCTGGCTATGGGCAAATATGAACTTCCAGCATTTAAACAGAATGAAGGAAAAATGGCATTTGAGAGAGTACAAAAATGATATTTCTATTTTGGATTAAAATTTATATTACCTTATTACTAGCTCAGTTTGCACATAGCCTTCAAAATATTTTTGTTTTAAAAATGTCTTTCATCAGTTTATTATCAATAGATATGCACAAAGCTCCTAAAAGGGTGACTGTTGATGGTGTATTACTATTTCAGAGCTCACCAAAAGCTGATCAGATTTTGGCGAGGTCAGATGGCTGTAGCAAATGGTTCAGTTCAGCTTGTCCTGGTGATGAAACTTTGCAATTTGGATCAAGAAAGCTTACATTTACTGCTGCTGTTGTGCTAAAAAGAGACCTATGGCAGGCTACATTATAATCTCACGTCATCCTGAGCTAACCTATAAGTAAGAGAATGCAACTGTAAACAGAGGTAGGCATCCTTGGATAGGTGTGGGTGTATGCATGTTCCACACAGAAATCTGAAATCTGAATTTACCCTGAAGCAGGTAACAGTGTATGGAAAAATTACAGTTTCAGCAAGTTTTTGATTTTTTATGTTATGTTCAGATAATGGAATGCTCCTGAAACTTTAAACAAATTCCTTCTTTGCGATGCTAAATTCAACGTGTTACAGGAAAAAATACTGAATAGGCTGTTTACATAGAACTAGTTTTATAAAGTGGAAAGCACTACACAAATGAAAAGGATTCATATATATTAATATTTTAAGAGCTTAATATTTTGAAGGCAAGGACACCTTAATTTTATCTCTGATGTATCTAGTCTAATGCCAGATGATGCTACAATCCTCTTCAGTTAACTGATAAACTTATAAGCTATTTCCTCACACTGTTGCACATATTCAGCAATCTACATTGTCATTATTTTTAAAGATGAAAAGAGGAGTTGTCTCAAGATTAAATGTTAAAAGATGCAGACTAGCTTACTCATTTAATTAGGGTAGTATGCAGATGAGCGTGTGGGAATAATATCAACTTTAACATTGGGTTTTGTCATTGTATTCTCCACTAGCTTTCATCATAGTCTCATTATCTGAAACTTCTCTTTTCTTTCAAATTGAAAGAACACCTGCTCTTCATTTCTTATTGAGTGTGCTGTTTTCATTTACTCTTAGTAACATCTCCAAAGACCAATTGCCAGATTATATCCTTACAATTGCTCCTTCAGCAGCCTGGATAGGCAATAATCTTAGATAGGGGAAGTTAAGTCAAAGTGCTCAAAATTTGTTTCTGAGGTTCCTTAAATATGACATCTATAAGGAATACGCATCCCTTAGGAAGATACATTATAACTTGAGTTACCCGCTATTCAGGGAATTGGCCTGAGATTGCACAGGAAGATGTGCATGTCTAGCATGACAAAATATTCTGACAAAACCCAAGAAGCAATTAGAAACCGTACAGAGGTTTTGGATTTCAAACCTAATTTTGATTAGCTTGCATGCTGGATATTATACAAGTTATTATACTTATAGGCACATCCAAGTTGGATAAGTAAAAATTAAAACAGTTGAACAAGCCTAATGAGTGTTATTTCAAAAACATTAAATAAAAGAAACAGTATTGGTATTTTAAACTCTCCCATCAAGTAAAACACTGTTTCAATGGATTTAAATAATAAATATTTTTGTCAACATTTATTTTCAGACTGTTACTTTGCATGTTTCTTTACAATGATAAAAATAATATCAATTTTCTGTTACTTATACTGAGTATTTTAGGAAGACAAATAATTTTATATTATGGATTATTCATTTTATAGAGAATATTTTAAATGTTGCTTTTAGTTTCTACTTTTTTTATCATATAAAAATAGACTTTCTTTTAGATGATTGACCATTGGTTAGCATTTTCTTATACCAGAATAAAAATTGTGAAGGGTTAATAGGTATATGAAAAGAGGTCCATTACACAATGGAACTGAACAAGGACATATTTTAAAATAGAATAGTGGTAATTTATGCAAATTAAAAGATATCTGTACTCTTAAAAGTTACAGAGTGCAGCTGAACAGTAACAACAAAATTATAATTTCATCTTGATAATAAGTATTCATAGCTGTGATGCTTAGATTTTGTTTTCCAGAGAAATTTTCTCCCATGGAAAAATTAGAAACATCCTTCTCCTTTGTTAGAGAGTATTCCAATAATCACAAATTGCAAGTTCACTTTATTTTCATGACTTATCACATTATTATTTAGTATAGAGTAAGAAGTCAATGGAGTTCATGCCAAATGTCTTCTCTTTTTTTTTTCTACAAGAATCTTCTGAAAATTATTTATTTTCAGATGTATAAAGATATCTGCATTTTGTTAAATTTATAAATCTGTGTGGTAATATATCATTTAATAAATAAACATAATTATTACTTGAAATTTTTTGTATGAATAGACTGATATGATAGAAAATGGAATAGTGTTAGGGAGGCTTTTAATTAATATTTAATATAATTATTATTGACACTAATACCCACATATTAGGAGCTCTGGTAGCATAGTGGCTAAGGCACTTGACTGCTAACCAGAAGGCTGGTGGTTCAAACCCACCAGCCACTCCTCGGAAGGAAGGTGGGGCAATCTACTTCTGTAGTGATCCTGGCTCGCAAACCAAGGAGGGGTCGCTATGAGTCGGGGCCGACTCGATGGTGCATAACAACAACAATACCCATATATTAGAAAATAATTTTTTAAACACATATAAATCTTTCTTGTTTTTGGCTCTTCAAATGTTGTATATGTAGAAACATGATTTTTTTTAACAATAAATTTATTTGAAGTATGATTCTATGTAATTACTCAAAGGAAAATAATTCTTTTTTTGCAAATTTTACTTCTGTATGATGTAATATTATTTTAAAATATCAAAACCCTTAGATGAGTTAAAAAATATATTCAAGGGTCAAAGTGCATAGCAATCACATGGTTAAAATCTTGAGAAAATAATTGCCCTTGACCTTTGTTGTTGTCACGTTGTTAGGTGCCGTGGAATGGGTTTTGACTCATAGCAACCCTATGTAAAACAGATGGAAACACTGCCCATTCCTGTACTATCCTCATAAGCTTTGCTATGCTTGATCCATTGTTGAAGCCACTGTGTTAATCCATATTGTTGAGTTTATTCCCCTTTCTCTCTGACCCTCTAATTTACAAACCACAATATCCTCCTCCAGAGAATGATCCCTCCTGATAACTTGACCAAAGTGTGAAAGACTAAGTCTGGCCATTCACACCTCTAAAGAGCTTTCCAGCTGTACCTTTCCAAGACAGATTTGTTTGTTTCTCTGGCAATCCATGGTATATTCAATATTCTTCATCAACACAATAATTCAAATGCATCTGTTTTAGATTGACATTGTCAGGGATTTCATTTTACTTGGATCCACAGTCAATGGCCATGGAAGCAGCAACAGAGAAATCAAATATTGTATTGCATTGGACAGAAGTGCTGCAAATGACCTCTTTAAAGTGTTAATGAGCAAAGATTTAGTTTGAAGACTGAGGTGCTCCTTACCCAAGCCATTGTCTTTTCAATAACCTCATATGGCCTTGAACTTTATATGAGCTTATCTCACTTATTAAGGAATTATTTTAAAATGTATTTAGTATAAAATTGCAATCTTCTGATAGAATCTATTTTCTACTTTTTCTCTTTCTGTTACTCTTCAATGATCAAAAATAGATATTAAATTATACACACACACACACACACACACACACACATATATATATATATATATATATATACTTTATATGGAGTGGCTCTGGTAGCATAGTGCCTAAGGCACTTGACTGCTAACCAGAAGGCTGGCAGTTCAAACCCACCAGCCACTCTTCGGAAGGAAGGTTGGGAAATCCTACTTCCGTAGTGATACTGCCTCGGAAACCCAAGGAGGGGTCGCTATGAGTCGGGGCCGACTCGATGGCATATAACAACAACAACATGTGCTTTATACAGAATCCATTCACTGGATTTTAATGTTTATTATATTGTGTACAAACCTCAAAACCAAGTTTAGATGCTGTCCTTCTTTTTCATTCCAATGGATCTGTGATCTGCTATGTCTGTTGCTACAGAGGGAAGTATATATTTTAGTTAATGATGTTGAAGTTATCTTAGTGTTTTATAATATTCTTTTTCCATTCCAACTATAGGTAGTTCTTTAGGTCCCTAGGGAAATCTACCTAAAATCACCACTTTTATTATCTCAATAGATTTACCAGCTAAAAGTCTCTGCTTCACCTTTAAGAAATTTATAAACCTATTATTGCCTGAGATACTGAGTTTGCTTATCACTAGGTCCATCAATTCTTCATAGGGGAAAATCTATGAACTTCAACCTAGTCACTATGAGACAACCTAGTGACAGAAAATGTCATACGTTTTGGCTTTTGTCAAGACTTTCAGTCATTCCACACAATGGCTAAAATGGTGAATTATTGTAAGTTACACCCAAGATGAGATCCCTTCCCAAATGTAATTATACAAACAAAGGAAAAAAAGCCAAATGATCATAAACCATTCTTTAAGACTCTTTAAAATAGGTAGCATAATAATACTGAAGTGAATTTTTAGGATCTCTTTTATGTTGGTCAGTTTATGAAATCAAAATGATTAATTAGAATCATTCTATCTACATGTGGTTTCAAATGGATTTTCCTTACATACTGTATAACTGTATTACAGTTTTGTATAACAAAATTCTGCTCTTGAGAGCTAAGGAAGTTAGTGAGGGTTGAGGTCAATATAAACCGAAACCCATTTCCATCAAGTCAATTTCATCTACTAGCAATACTACTGATCTGCACTGAACACGTTCCCTTGTTACCCTACCGAGAGGGACCAGGTCTTCGGGAGCAAGGTAAGCACAGGCGTAGCACAGAGTAGCAG
>NW_006921817.1:5476042-5477357 GCF_000298275.1 Orycteropus afer afer | reverse complement strand
TGTCTCCTTTTTTGGTATTTTCATGCAAATTCTTCTGCTAGTTGGGGTTTAGTCCACTTCTATATACTTCCCTTCAAGGCTCAGGCGTCCAGGATTATTTTCTGTGTCTGTGTTAATTGGTTTCCCTTTTCTTTGTTGAAGAGGGTCTGTGCAGTCTTTCTGCCTAGTCCGCCATCTTACCGAAACCCTCTGCTGATAATCTTAAAAATATATCCCCACCCCAAGGTCCTTAGTTTACTCACAACTACAAAATCCCCTTTGCCATGTAAGATAATGTTCACAGGTTCCAGGGATTAGGAACAGGCTATCTCTGAGGGATATTACTTAGCCTATCATAAATGGTTTCACTTTCTACTTTTTAAGAAGAGAAATATTTGGCAATGCTTTTGTTCTGATGAAAAAAACCAACAGACAAGGCGAAGTTGGAGATATGAGAAGAATCAGGCAATAATTAACAGTGAAATCTCTTCAGTAGATAGAAGAAGGAGTGATCTAGAGAGCAAGCACAGTGATTGTCAGTATAAGAGTCTAAATGTTATTTTTCAGTGTGAAGGAAGAAAGGATGGGTAGAGGTGTAGGTGAAATTGTAGTAGGTGTTGTGGTAGAAAAAGGATGGAATTCCTACTTGAGGAGATTTTCTTTGGCTGTACCTTGAGACAGGTCTTTTATGGGAATGCAGTGGTGGTACTGAGGGAAGAGGTTTGAGGGAAGACAAAGGTGATGTGAAGTAGTCATATGAACAATGGGAAAAATAAATTATTTAGGAAACACTGAATGCACATTGGACAGGAGAGAGGGCTGTATTTAAATTGTGAAATTAATTTATAGAAATAGTTAAAAGCCTGGGTTTTTCTTGGGGTAATTTGGATACTTGGATTAATCTGAGGTTTATAATTAGAAGCAAAAGAAGGATGGGAAATGAAAGTAAGGGAGTTAAGGGTATTGAAGTGATAGAATACAAACTGGGTGAAGGAAAAGTAGTTTAGTGGGAGTAACTCAGTAAGAGATGGAAGTATAGGAGATTTTTTTTCAGACAATTTAAGTTTAGAGTTTAAAAGGTAGAGAAGTTCCAGTTGAGTTTGGGCTTCAGTAGATGTCTGAAGGGGATTATTGAAGTTTACTAGGGGTTGAAAGAATATTAAATTGTTCTTTTTTTTTTCAGGAAGATAGAAGGACTAGGGGTCCAGAGTACAGTGAGTGCAAGAGAGTGAGCACAAGATCTGCTGTTGGGGGAGTAATTCCTCGGCAGAGAGCTGAAAGCTAGGTTGAAACTCAGATAAAGTGTCCAAAAGTAAGTTTGATATGACTATAGGGG
>NW_006921817.1:5475116-5475807 GCF_000298275.1 Orycteropus afer afer | reverse complement strand
GCCTTCTGGTTAGCAGTCAAATGCCTTAGGCACTATGCTACCAGAGCTCCTATAAAGTACATAGTGCAAGAATTTAGGAGGGAGGGTTAAAATGGGGAACTGGAATCACAGAGAATTCTTATATGAGATAATATACTGGGAGAAGAGAGATCCATGAAAAGTTACATACCATGAAATGCATGTCAGCTAAGACGCTTTTGACTGAAAATAACAGCAAATTCCACCTAAAGGTGGCTATAACAATATGAATATTTATTATCTTACATGAATAGACATCCAAAGTTAGTTCAGTTCAAGATTCAAGGGTTAATTCAGCACATCTATGATTGAAAAGATTCAAATTCTATCGTCCTCTTCTGAAATCCTGTCTATATTAGACTTTTTTTCTATCCCCTCCCTGCCAGGCTTGTCCTCTTAGCACCATGTATAATATGTAAATGAAATTTAAAAAAATTAATTATTTCATTTACTTTCAAAATACAACACCTAATGGGAAATGAAAGAAACTGGCTCCCTCCCACCCCCAACCACCCATTTTTCCTTTTCAAGTGTGAGAAGGGATGGCAACTCCTAAAATGTAGTTGGTCAAAATTGCACCAGATGCCCGTGAATTGGGAAGGTGAAAGAAACCATTGTGATTATCAGGAAACAATAAATGTTTACCTTGAAGGAAGAAGAAGAACAATAGCTT
>NW_006921817.1:5467788-5473943 GCF_000298275.1 Orycteropus afer afer | reverse complement strand
GGCTGCTAACTGAAAAGTTGGCAGCAACTCTTTGGAAGAAAGTCCTGACGATCTCCCATAAAGATTGCAGCCTTGAAAATCCTTTGGGGCAGCTGTACTCTGTCACATGGGGTCACTATAAGTAAAAATTGACTATATGGCACCTAACAACAACAACTAGAAACATTTAACCATTTATTACATTATCTTGAAAAAAAAATCTGTGAAAAATACACTGAATTTCTGACAACTGATTTATAAACTCATTTCTGAAAACACTATTTGTGAGGTTGTGATTTCCAGCAATTAAATGTAAAAAAACAAACAAACAAACTTCAGAACAGGTTGTGAGCAAATTCTTTGAGTGAGTTATTTGGAAATTATGTTTTATACTATAGTTATCACTTGTGATGTTTAAGTTTTTGCTGTAATAATTTGCCCCACCTTATACTGGAAATAATCAGTGGCAAAACTGGCATGGTTCTGTGGGCTCCTTTGCCTGAAAACCATGTGGTCAACTTCTTTGAACTCCTTATACATCCTTTTAGGGAGCTTCCTTTGGTATTGAAAGGAATTATTTCTCACTGTATATCTCACTGTGACTTTTCTGTTTTATGACTCTTCCTTAAACAGCCAATATAAACAATATTTGTTGTTGTTGTTAGATGCCATTGACTCACTTCCAACTCGTAGCAACCCTATCTGTATATAGCAGAACTGAAAGCTGCCTGGTCTTGTGCCATCCTCACAATTGAACATTGCTATGTTTGAGCCATTGTTGCAGCCACTGTGTCAATCCATCTCATTGATAATCTTCCTGTTTTTCAGTGACCCTTTATTTACCAAGCATAATGTTCTTTTCCAGGGACTGGTCCCTCCTGATGATATGTCCAAAGTATGTGAGATGAAGTCTTGCTATCCTCCCTTCTGTGCAGAATTCTGATGTTACTTTTTCTAAGAAAAATTTGTTTGTTCTTCTACCAATCTATGGTATATTCAATATTCTTCACCAGCACAATAATTCAAAGGCATCACTTCTTCTTCAATCTTCCTTATTAATTATCCAGCTTTTACATGCATATGTGGTGATTGAAAATGCATGTCTTGGATCAGGTACACATTTTTAGCATGTTTGCTTTAAACAATATTTAGTAGGTATATGAAACAATTTATTAAATTTAAGAAGTTTAAGTTAAAGTGTCCTAAGATTTTGAGAACTCAAGTAAACAAAGAACATACAAGGCTTTCACCTATCTATATCCCTAATAATTGGAGAGTTTTAAGAAACTTCCATTAAAATTTGTCATATTACTAAATATAAATTTGGTCTTAGAACAAATACATGTATTTTTTTTTTCTATATCAAACTCATTTTTGAATTTACATAGAATTTTCAGGATATTCATCTTATACCTCGTCTCTTTTTATAAATACACACTGATTTCTCCTATCTTAAACTGTCTTCTAGGAGCTCTGGTAGTGTAATACCTAAGGCACTTGATTGCTAACCAGAAGGCTGGTGGTTCAAACCCACCAGCCACTCCTCAGAAGGAAGGAAAAATTCAACAGCAGTTCACATACACTTGTCTCATTACATTGACCGCAATTTCCCACAATGCAGCAGCTCTCTTCTTACTTCCTTCTCATAGTTACCTCTTCGGGAAGGACATTTCTTAATATTTTTGAACCAGTAGGCTTGACTTGGCTTGGTATTATGTGTCTGTGTGAAAAATATTCTTTATGTTGTATCTTGCTTTTTTAAGGTTATTACTAAAAGGATAAAACAAATTCTCAATTTTATAGATTGACTTTTGTGTTTCTTTTCTAATTGCAATGGGTGAGCATGATTTTCCCTATAAGCTGAGGGAGATAGCTTAACAGTTTCACAAACACTTGAATGGTATCTTTCAGAAAAATCTATACACAGAGTCGAAGATATTTAACTTAGGTGATCTTGTGGGTTTGACACTGACAGAGGTTCAGGCTTGGTCTTGCACTAACATTTATTAATTTTGTGTCCTTTGAAAAGTTACATTTCTCCAAGGATATCTCTTTATCTATGAAGTGAGGTGGTGATAATACCTGCTCTACCTTGCTAAATTGGTGTAAAAATTAAATGTGTTTAGATGACTAAATGTGAGTTAAACTCTGAGTTATTAGAAGATGTCTAGTGTCTCTTGTGTTATGGGCTCTTTCAAATGGCCATGGTTGGGAACACTTTGAGGGTGGGGCAAGTGTAGGGTTTAGATTATGTAATAGCTACTATCTCTGATTTTTGTCTAGAGAACTTCCATTTCTGATTCACTACGTTTTGCTCTTTAGATCCTTGGATCTCTCTCACTCATGTGACAAAGATAGCATGATGTGATATGACTACACCAAATAGTAATAATAAGAAAGAGACAACAGTCAAATCCTAGTTTCATAGTTATTTCTCATGCATCATATGAGGAGGCCATCTATGATGTCCCAACTCTTCCAGGTAGCTCTAGATATCTACTGTTAGAATTTGTGGAACTCAGCTTTTTTGTAAACTCAATATATTCAAAGCAGAGCGTCTAGGTCATATTCTAATATCTTATAAGAGGCACTGGCATTTGCCAGGCAAAGTGGAAACAAGGCTGATGAAGCCCTGATGGAATACTAGTGAAGTTCTTACTCAACTTTTCAAATTTTCAAATGCTGTAACAAGAAATAATTTATTTAAATTCTAGGAAATTTAACGAGTCTGAAACCACAGATGTAAATTAGCATTTGTGCCTTAAGAATTAACTTTCAGTTTGACAATTTGATGCAGGAGCAAGTGAAAATCTATCCAGAATATACCCAGATGGCTTTTACTGGGTAAAAATATATGAATTTGTATATAGTTCTTACTTTTGATTGAAGCCTTTCACAAATAAAATTTGTAAAATTGAGTTAAAACCAAAACCAAACTCACTATCATCCAGTTGATTCCAACTCATAATGACCCCTTTTTGGTTTCCAAGATGGTAAATCTTTAAGGAAGTAGATTGCCCAGTCTTCCTTCTGCAGTGTGGCTGGTGGGTTTCAACCACCAACCTTCTAGTTAGCTGTCGAATGGCTTAGGTGCTACAGCCCCCCACATACATAAAAGACAACTCCTCACTGCCTCTATGAGTCTGGTCTGACTCACAGCAACCCCTCCTTGGGTTTCTGAGGTGATATCACTATGGAAGTAGATTCCCCAGCCTTACTTCCAGTGAGCGGCTGGTGAGTTTGAAACATAAGCCTTCTAGTTAGCAGTTAAGTGCCTTAGGCACTGCACCACCAGAGCTCCTTAAAATTCACTTAGGTCCTTTAAAACCAAGAAACCCTCCCTGCTTGTGGTATATACCATAGCAAATATACCACAAATATCTGAGTGTGCTGAAATTCTCTATATATCCTTGTATTTATTTTTGTAATAAGCATTTGGATTTTTATCATATTGTTACTGGTTGGCCAGAGAAAATAAAGTAATGCATTACAAAACCCTTGCCTAATTTTGCCCAATTATAATTACAAAAAATATTTTTCTGTATTTGATATTTCCCACCAAAGATTTCACAACCATCAATTATTTTTTAATTAAGAGTTATTTTCCCAAAGCTAATAAAATATATCCTTTGCTTTCTTGGGTGATAGTTTAGATAGTAATCATTAATTTCTACCTTAATATTATTGGCAGGTATTAGCAAATTGTGGATTTATATGTTCTTGTCTGTAGAGGGGTCTCAACTGGTTTATTTCTTGTTTACAAAGGTGATCTATTACTGTATTTTCCAATCCTACATAGAAACTATAATTTCTTTCATGCTTTCTCTCCTGGCTGGGAATCATTAATTATGGCTCTAGAGTACTGCAGAGTGACAATGGTTTTGAGAACACAGGGATTGTTCCAATTTCATAAGTAATGGTATTGCTCACGTTTATTACACAAATTTAAAGAATTAAAAATAAATAAATAAATAAATAATACATTAGATAGAAATAAAGCCTGTGTATAATGGGCATTAAATTCCTGGAATATCTGTGAGAATTGCCTCCATGATCTTGATTGAATGTGAGCTTCATAAATATAATGTGAGCTATATATTTATTGTATATTTGCTATGGTATATACCACATACCTGCTATATCTGATATAATACCCATTTTAAAAGGAGTAACATTGTAGTTAAATATAGATATCAATCAAGAAACATTTGTAGGATGAATGAAGAAATGAGTGAATTAAGGCATATAAAATGCTATCACATGTCCTTTGAAACATCAAGATCGGGCATCATGTCTGTCTACAAGTTTCTAAAAATGTATGAAGTTTTGAAACCTCATTTGGTCAAAACAAGATCATGGTGAAGTATCTTTTAACGCAATTATTATATGAAGATGCTAATCCAGAATTTGCAAAAGAAAATTTAAGTTACTTTGTATATTTAAAATTATATTATATATGAATTTCATAGTTTGTTGATATTTTCTTAGCCTGCTAACCTGTACTTTTTGTTGATACCCCAAGTCATATTCTATATGATTTTCTTGACAAAAAAGCACAATAGAGTATAAAAAACAGCACTCTTAGTCACAGGGGTAGAATATCCAGTAAGGAAGTTAAGTACGGGCTTACTTGTGCTTACTTACTAATCTGTAGTGGACAGTTTCACAAGATTTTCACAGTTTTAAACTGTTCATTACAGGTTAGTAAATAAGCACAAATAAGCCAGTGCTTACGTGGCTTACTGGGGGCTCTATCCCTGTCAGGGATTGTGAATTTGAAAAAGGCTTTGATTCTGTAGGACTGTGTTGTGGGGTTGGCCATACTTATTAGCAGAATCTGATGTGGTGATAAAATGTGAAATTGTTCACTATTAGCTAATAATTGGGAGCTCTGGTAGCATAGTGCCTAAGGCATTTGAGTGCTAACCAGAAGCCTGGTGGTTCAAACCCACCAGCCACTCCTCGGAAGGAAGGTTGGGCAATCCTACTTCCGTAGTGATACTGCCTCGGAAACCCAAGGAGGGGTCGCTATGAGTTGGGGCCGACTAGACGGCATATAACAACAACAACAACAAGCTAATAATTAAGTACAAGTTAGCCTGTGTTTACTTTGTCTATTGAGTAATCTGACACTGGTTTTAGACTTTCTCTGGGATTGTGTCTCTGTAATTTAGATGTCTGATTTTTAGCTAGTTGCTTCTCTCATGATCAGTATCATGAGTCTTTTGTTGTTGTTAGGTACTGTTGAGTCTACTGTGATTAATAGTGATCCTACATGCAACAGAACGAAACCACTACTTGGTCCTGGCCATCCTCACAATTTTTGCAATGCTTGAGCCCATCATCACATCTACTGTGTTAATACATTTTGTCAGTCTTCCCCTTCTTTGCTGACTGTCTGCTTTACCAAGCATGATATCCTTCTTCAGTGAATAGTCCCTTCTGACAGCATGACCAAAGTGGTGAGATGAAGTTTGGCCATTCTCTCTTTAAAGTATCATTCTGGCTGCACTTCTCCTAGCATAGATTTGTTCATTCTTCTGGCAGTCTGTGGTACTTTCGGTATTCTTCACATCAATTCAAAGGCACAGCTCTACTTCTGTCTTCCTTATTCATAGTCCAGCTTTCACATGCATATGAGGCTGTTGAAAATACCATGGCTTGGGTCAGGTAGAACTTAGTCCTCAAGGTGATGTCTTTGCTTCTTAACACTTTAAAGAGGTCTTTCACCGCAGGTTTGCCATGTGCAGTACTACATCTGATTTCCTGACTCGTGCTTCCATGACTGTGGACTGTGGATTCAAGTTGAATGAAATCCCTAACAACTTCAATCTTTTCTTTGTTTGTCATGATGTTGGTCATTGGCTTAGTTGTGAGGATTTTTGCTTTCTTTGTGATGAGGTGTAATCCATACTGAAGACTGTAGTCTTTTGTCTTCAGCAGTAAGTGAGTCAATTCATCTTAACTTTCAGCAAGCAAGGTTGTGTCATCTGCATATCTCAGGTTGTTTATGATTCTTCTTCTAATCATGATGTCACATTCTTCTTTATATAGTCCAGCTTCTCAGATTATTTGCTTAGTGTATGGATAGAATAAGTATGGTGAAAGGACACAACAATGACATACACCCTTCCTTATTTTAAACCATGTAGAATCTCTTTGTTCTGTTTGAAGCA